>NW_018407883.1:1836706-1899895 GCF_002113885.1 Mizuhopecten yessoensis | reverse complement strand
CGCATAAATGTCAGTTAGTACTTGATGTGATAGCAATGGATTAAACGAGTGTTACCTTGTGTTGTATTCTAGCACATCAGTGTCTCAATACATACGGTATTAATCTGTTAATGTTCGATAAACGTCTGTTTATTATTACTGTCCTGATTATGTTGTGAGGTATTTCCGGGTCACGTTCTCGTATCAAGTGCGCTTCCGGTTACGTCATAAAATGCATTTTTTCAATTCACAAAATCTTTGATATTTATTAATTAAAGATAGTTTAAAGAATAAACGAGTTAATAAAAACAATATCAATACATTGTAAATATTATTTCCTTGAATGTTTGCGAAGCAGACGACGTTTGATCAAAATCTCGAAACTAGAACATTTTTTCAAAAAAAAATGTGTTTTAACATTTGAAAGAAAAAAAGTTTGAAAGGGAAAAAATCAATTTGTTGTTTTACGAATTAATGAAAGTAATACAAAAAAGAAATATAGTAAATAATTGATAGTAAATTTATCAAAAACATCTCCCTTAGAGAGCATATTCTGGGCATGATCGTTTAGAAGCTTTGCAATACTTCAAACTCTTTAAAACGCGCATCAGCTCGAGATTAGGCCACTGTTTAAAAAATGGCGACTTGAAGTAGCAAGGCGGATTAAATTGGAACTTCAATTGTGAATATTTCGGCAAGTTAACATTGTTCACAAAGCCCATGTGGTCTGTTCATCTAATTTAGTCAAGATGTACTCAGACCAGTCGTTGTTTAGTCGCTAGGGTCATTCACAAAAAAATAGTGTTATTATATAAACTTATTGTAATTATTGTAATTATACAATTAAAGGATATCTACTGACACGTCGCATATTCGGATGGCGAGTACTTTTTTGTATTCTATGCTATTTATATTTCATCCTGATATTTGTGAATAAACGGTTCTAAACGCTAGCTGGCCAAGGTAAAAATATCAAACACAGTCAGTACTCTTTGTACAGACATGTATCACGTTGCAGAGGCATTCAAAGTATACCTTTATGTCTTTAGCAAAAAGTTGTTTTAATTATTATTTTTTATCATCAATGAAAGTTATGCTATGCAAATTTCTTTGAAAAAATACATCACCACCAGCACACAAAGACAAATTTGGAATTCGAAAGTTACATGAGAAATAAAATATGCTGAACCGAGTTGAGGGGGATCATAGACTCTCGTGATATTTATGACCAGATATAAGCAAAGCGTAGCCATGTTGTTGGTTTGATTCGTCATTCCTTACATGTACAACAATTATGTGCATACGTTCATAGCGGTTCCGAATCAACGTTGCTTCATGGTGCCAATTCGTACATATTTCACAGCTTTGTGTACATAAGCTGTACTGGTCATTTGTCTGATATCTGATAGTGTTTGCTTGGTATATACTATAGTTTTTCAAGTTTTAAAGTGTTATTATATCCAAATGCAATACAGCATATAGGTTACAAACATACATAATAAAATATTAAAAATTCATATGTGATGTACAAGATGGCGGAGGACAATTCCATTCAAATATATATATATATGCCTACAGACATGTAATTATCTCACGTGCAGTTTTACAGTATGATTTTTCGTGAAGTTGTGAAAAGGACAGTATATAACAATATAATCATATGTGTGACGTTACTACATGTATATATGTGACGTCATGAAAGGATGACATCATAATGAAAACACTACATATAACTTTAAGCAGCCAGGAAGAATCATGGGATGTCATTAAAGTATTATTTAACGCGCTATTAACGAATATTAAATAACTATTATTGTACATGTACCCTTATAACAAAGTAGTTTCAAATAATGTTTTAATATAATATCACTACTGAGCGAGGAGAATTTTCCTTTTAGCAGTAGCGTGCCACAAATATTTACCCAGTCTATTTAAATATTTAACACTTTTACAGGTAAATAATTCTATTAGTTTATAGACACTTGGATGTCGATAAAAATACTGTTTGATGTATGTTTTTCTTAAATCAGAATATGCAGAACAAAGTAGTACAAAATGTATTTCCTCTTCGACATCATTTTTTTCGCAGACTGTACATATTCTCTGACCTCTTGGAATGTTATTGTAGCGCCCAGATTATATAAGTCACCGAAACCTCACCGATAAAATCTTACTTGTTGTAGTAGCCTTTCTACAATAAATTATGCTATTCATGACAGACCTTCTAAGAATAGGTAATGAAATGAATATGATCGATACATTTGTGATATATTATCTTTCTTAAAATATAATAAAAAAAACGAACAAGCGACATGAAAACATTGTACTTGTAAGGTCTGCAGATTTAAAATGATGATAATGTAAATTGTTTGGATGTTCAACAATGATATGCTGAAAAAATGATTGCGCTCAAGTCGGGCCTGAAGACAACATCCATCGTGCGTGCTGCTGTTCTTCACAAGGACGTCACATCGACGACATTGTACCCGAGGGTACGTGTGAGAAGGAACAGCTGAATGGCATTGTTTGTTGACCTTCTCGGTACACTGTGATATCCTGAAGCCATACAATCATACATCTAGTGAAAAGGAGGAGAGGACGTTATTCATTAACTGGCATTCCCCTCGGCTAGTGTTCTGAGGATATAACGTTACCAACAATGCACATATATAACCGCCAACCATTTAAGAAAGAATGATATATGCTACGTAACTACATATATCAGTTCAGCAGATGAATAGAGAACGATATAGCAGGGTGAAGTTGGGAAGTTATTCGTACCTCCGAATAACAGGAAAAGAATAACTGTTGATATTTGTTTTGCTGACAATATAGACCAATATGACCACACAGGTACAAACGATGGGAAACAAATAGGAGTAGAGAAAAGACATCAAAACAAAATGAAAGACACGAACTCTAACAAACAAACCGGAAAATCACAAAGGGTAAACATTTCCGGAACCGCATTTTGCCACCTGATAAGGCTCCTGTCAAATCAAGGAACAGATGTACGTCACCACCTGTCTAAGATACAGTGAATGATTTACGGTATTCATAGACGACACTGACCTTTTATTGTACAGCGTCAGACGATGAGAACGAGAGTAATACTTCTAGTATTGATTTGAAACCCTTGAATAGAACACTTTGGCTATGTATTATATTAATAAAGATAATTCCCTGATATCTGTAGGGATCAGGTAAAGGTAGGCCAATCATCTATATGACTTGTACACTCCATATATAACCTTTGTCACCAGTAGAAAATGACATTTCAAATTTATCACGAACGATTACACTTTATATATTATATGCTACTCTCGGTCAAGTATTTAGGAAGAGCTGATCGTGAAAAGCTTACTTTATTAGCGGCTAGCTCTTCACCATTGTCCTGTTTTTGTTATTGTTGTCGTTTTTATTTTTGTTGCTTCTATTCAAAATTATATATCACACATATTTTAGAGTTTTTCATTGGACCTACGGGTCTGTTGTAATAAACAAACGAAATATAGGTAGTTTTGTTTCTTTTGGTGAAGTATTTTGGAAGTAAATGGTCACATTTGTGATATATTTCAGAATTGAGGTGATCAATATGGTTATACTGTACGTTGAAGCCTGCCGAAGAGTATTGGAACTCAATATGCAGTTTCTTTGTATTCAATTTTTTTTTTTGAGGATATCGAGACACAAGTTGTTTTCGAAATTCTAATAAAATCATTACAACCGTTAGCTATTGTCAGGAGGTATTATACACTAATGTGGCAATATCTCGTCGTTCTTTCCTTGGTGTCGTTATAGAGGCACGGTAGTCTAGGTGTAGGACGCAGGGCTCATGACCGAAGGGTTGCGGGTTCGGGTAACATCACAGCACTGTGTTGTATCAGTACAGCACTTGATCGGGCAGTGCTAGAATTGTTGAATGCTAACTGTGAGCTCAGAAATTGAAGAACCGACTGTATGCTCCCCATGGTGTTGAGAAAGATATTGGCTGGGTGCGAAGGCCCTATAACCACGGATAATAATTTGTGAACCACTTTGTGACGACCTACGAACTAGGTTGTGATAAAGTGGTATATAAGAACCTTGAATTAGTAGTAGTATTATCTATTCAGCTTCACAAGAACACTTTTTCGTTACCATTTGGTATAACAATCCCCAGTGGAAGAGCGCTACGATATTGATATAATTATTCAGCAACAGAACGACCAAATAAGAAAGTATTCACGCTAGATCCTGATTTTAAGCGAAATGATTCCCGTTTTGATTGTCAACAGAACTGAAAGAGGCCATCGGTCATCAGTGTCGATGATATATAATTGTTTATCCCGACGGTAGAACTTTCTACACACGTACGTAGAATAACGATATATTGATAGGCACGTGTTCCCACTTTGTATCCGGGGTCTCGGTAAGTAATTATTTGAACATACGAATGCATTATTGAATAAAACAGATTTGATCAGATAACTTACAAGTTAACCTAGAACATGTGAAAATTATTGATTTACCCGGCGTATACTAAAGATTAAAGTGGTTTCTAAAAACTTCACAGCAAGTTTGTAAATGTCTGTAAGATGATGACCAGATGCTAACTGTAGTTTGGCAGTATCTAATCACCCACTGACCTAATTGATAAGTTTATGACGTTGCGTATCACAACGAAAACATACGTCACTTAGATAACGTCATTTGATTTGTTACTTGTGTAACATACAAATATTATATACTTTTTAAATGTAGGTTTAAACATTTGAAATTCTAATTCTGTATGTAAGTGATTATGTATGTGCTGCTTTGCTCGTGTACATAGTTTTACTTGTTGCATTGCCTCTGTGATGTTTGTTTGTCATTCAACTAGCCTTTGTTACTACCTGCATGTGATTGTAAGTATACTTCAAGTTTGTCACAAAAATAGCACTACAGTGCTATTTTTTGTTTGTTTATATATATGCGACGTCCAATCATTTTGATTTGTTACTTGTGTAACATACAAATATTATATACTTTTTAAATGTAGGTTTAAACATTTAAAATTCTAATTCTGTATGTAAGTGATTATGTATGTGCTGCTTTGCTCGTGTACATAGTTTTACTTGTTACATTGCCTCTGTGATGTTTGTTTGTCATTCAACTAGCCTTTGTTACTACCTGCATGTGATTGTAAGTATACTTCAAGTTTGTCACAAAAATAGCACTACAGTGCTATTTTTTGTTTGTTTATATATATGCGACGTCCAATCATTTTGATTTGTTACTTGTGTAACATACAAATATTATATACTTTTTAAATGTAGGTTTAAACATTTAAAATTCTAATTCTGTATGTAAGTGATTATGTATGTGCTGCTTTGCTCGTGTACATAGTTTTACTTGTTACATTGCCTCTGTGATGTTTGTTTTTCATTCAACTAGCCTTTGTTACTACCTGCATGTGATTGTAAGTATACTTCAAGTTTGTCACAAAAATAGCACTACAGTGCTATTTTTTGTTTGTTTATATATATGCGACGTCCAATCATTTTATTTTATAACTTATACTTAGCATTTTGTAATAAAACATTTGTTAATATATATAGGCACTTGAGATTTCGAAAGTGTACTTATACCATTTATAATCCTGTAGGAAATCGAAAACAAAAATCCGTATTATAGAGCCCCGACCTCCAATTCTATGCCGCTGACAAAATGTGAATCTCCGCAAAATTTTAAGTTGGTACATGGTAATTGTTCCCGTAATATTGAAAGGTAAGTTTTTCTTTCTTAGGTAGATGTTTTTCTATGTTCAGCTAACTGCATCGATTTTCTAACTTATTGACTCAATGCTTCCATGTTTTGTCTTTCTAGTCCTTATCAGTCCACTGGTATTGTTTACGTTGGTGTTACTGAATCCGAGATAAAACTTTCTATTCTATTTGTATTTTTCTGTATGATTACATATTAATGCGATAAGACCAATAGTACTAGGTGTGTGATTAAAAATATCTTTTACGTTTGGAACGTTGTTTCAAGATAACATCTGGTCATATATAAAAGATGCACTTCCTGTGTATGATATCACGTGTTATACTTATCCAGTCTCGCGAGAATCGGAGAGCAACGTTAGCGTTTATCACCCTCTATATACCCATATATAAAAGATGCACTTCCTGTGTATGATATCACGTGTTATACTTATCCAGTCTCGCGAGAATCGGAGAGCAACGTTAGCGTTTATCACCCTCTATATACAGTAATTTACACTTACATTACATGTTTTATATCTAATCGTCAAATCTCCCGAAGACGCAATAATTTGTACAAAGCAGTCAGTTTACTGTCTTTATAACATTACAGTTGTGGGACCGACACAACGCACCAAAAATAGCGTGCGCACACCGTGCATACATCGTTCANCCAAACTTTGCCTCGTGTATTGATAGGATAACTGATTTTTTTTGTCTGAGAAAATTCTCTCTCACCTTATGTCATATCGTAGTTTGCAGCAGGTAACCTTAATGTATATCTCAATATTTTACTATACCACTATAGTCAATATCTGAATTATCTTTTATTGTGCTATCCCTTATATATGTATATCCAATCTGTTGTTTTTAAAGCACAACGAAGTCAACAAGAATCCAAGAATACTCACAATATACCACAGCGTCAACACTCAAGGGTCAAATGTACACAAAGGACAAAAACAAACTCTGGTATACAGCAACGTCACAATATACCACAGCGTCAACACACCAGGGCCAAATGTACCACAAAGGACAAAAATAAACTCTGGTATATAGCAACGTCACAATATACCACAGCGTCAACACACAATGGCCAAATGTACCACAAAGCACAAAAATATCTGGTGTTCAGCAAAGTCACAAAGACATCGAACAAATATACCATAGCATCAACACACCAGGGCTAAATGTACCACAAAGCACAAAAACAATTCTGGTATACAGCAACGTCACAAAGACATCAAACAAATATACCACAACGCAAACACATTATGACAAATAGTTCCAAAACGTCTACACATAAGAAAAGATGAAACGAAAAATAGTCAGACCACAGACAATACTTCACGTCGACATACAATGATAACACATGTAACAGCGTAAACCCATAAGAACAAAAAGTAATAGATACAATTAATGTATCTATACGAAGCATAAAAAACTCCTTTAAATGTCGTAGGTTTGAATTATATATAATATCCAGAGGTTATATGTTATAATTTCACGTTTAATAAAGGTCACTGTTATTTGTACGTAGAATGTATTACATTTATTACGCAATATATGTATTTATTATCAAATTATGACCATGTTAATGTTTACCTCAAGAAAAATAGCAATAAACACGACACAAGATGAGCTTTTATTAATGCCAACCGGCTTTTATTTTTCATATAAATATCGTATCAAATTTAACTATTTCTTAAAGGCCATGCAAATAAAGACTACGTAAATGTATGGAAGTGGGCAGCGATACCTTGTACTTTTGTTCTAGCCAATCATAACTAATGGCCAATTGTTTTAGATACCTTTATAAATAGGTCAGAAGAAAGTAAATAACGTTCCTATACTTTTTGGTAATTCAAAACAAAAGACGACATTCCAAAGTGTCACCAAAACCAGAATTCGAACTCATAATCGATAAAACAAGGACAAAATATAAACAAAGGAAAGTTTAACATGGTGAACCATATACACGTACATGGAGGATAAGACTAGGTGTTCCGGAAGTGTAAGCGTCTACTGCTTCATCGACATCACCCGCCATTTATAACCAGGTCAAAACCAAGTAATGTCACGTCGTCACATCGAGTCATAACAGTTAAAACTACCAGGCACACTTAAATGGCGAAATAGCATAACGTTACCGACAACGTGCATTTAATTAAAGGCTTGTCATCCGGAACATATCGTTGTGACTCCGGCTTTTAGGACTTTCATTATTTTGTTTTCCGTTTATTTTGGTTTATCTTCGGTATCAGTTTTTCTTTATCCTTTTCATATGATTGAAATGGTCCTCTAGTTGCATGTTAAATGAAGTGAAAGCTCCAACAACCAACCTTGTAGAGTGACACATTTGTTATTTAAAATTAACAAGAAAAATGGTAATAAAGGGTTTGTAGAACAGAAACTGTATTTGGAAAACTAAATTCAAGTAAATAGAATTGGTGATGAAGTATTTGTTAAAACAAAAATAAAACAAAACAATATAATACCTTCAACGTACAAAATTAAAATTTGGCAAGACCGGGAAACATATACATGTTTCCAAAGATTCACTGTTATAATATGAAAACCACTATAGCAAAGTGTTTTATCTTGTCATTGACCATGTATTGTGTTCTACAGAACAATACTGGGATTCCTTTAATGTTTTTATGTTTTGTCACGTTAATGATAACAGGAATCCTGTTGAAGACTGCTGGAATCCATAACTAATGGTGAAACGTGGTTCTGTTGTCAGTCATTAATCATTTAAACACCACATGGTGTCACCAGTCACACCATTGCAGGCTACGTCACAGCCATAGCGTTGAAGCAATTCACCAGATTAATTTGCCGCTTGTAATCACGGCCACCAGTTAGCAACTTTTTGCTTGTCTTTTACAGCTATGATTGAATGACTTGTAGTTTTTAAATTTAATCGAATTATTTTGTCCGATGATGATGCATAAATGAAGTTGCTGTGAAAAACTGTCTGCGGGGTAAATCCATTACTAGCTCTTAGACGGAAAATGTTTACTTAACCAACACTTTAGGTAAAAGACCTAAAATTAACGTTTCGTTTTCACTGGGCTTACAGTCTTACATAGGACTCTATAGGTAGATGTTTAAATGGATAAACGGAAAACAACGTTAATACAAGACTTCCACATGTCTATTATTTCTGTGAAAACATTTGCGACAATGTAAGGAATTTTACAAATAAGATATCAAGAAAATAATTTGGTTATCATATCCAGCATCCAAAGGAGGCATTAAGATGCACTGTAGATGCAGACTGTATAATCTAAGGGAAGTTGGTGTGGCACTAGCAAGAACTACAAAAGATGAGGATTCTGAAAAAGATACCTAACCAAGATATCAAGGTTATATTCGGCATCCGAAGCAAGCATCCACATAGAATACGTATAAATCATTATAATCCATGTTAGTTGATCCTGAGCTCACTTTGGAGAAACAAAGAACAAAGTCGCTGGAACGTATATTGTACAAACTACGACCATCAAAGCAATTGAGACTTGAATTGAGATGTACTGCCTAAGACGTATCTATGGTGTAAGTAAGATAAGTTTCCTTTTTGACAAAATTATTTTTCATCTATTCACATTATCTTTAAGAACATGTATTTACATGTGTCTTTGTGCCAAACGATGTTTTGGAATTGATTCGAATGCTTCAACTATGTATTGTAAGAGTTGCATCTAGTATTCAAATGCTTACATCCATCACATATCGTAAGCTGATAGTAAGATGTTACAAACACAGAGTGACAAAATCATGATATGTCGCTACAGGAATTAGAGACCTTTTTAAATACCTAAACATTCGTACTTAGGGACAGTTTTTTTTCTTACCACCATCGTAAAGTGGAGAGATATAGCGACACGTAAAGATGCTGGTAGAATTTTAGGTTCTATTTTTAATATTCACCATTTCAGATATAACAAGAACATCATGATCTTACACAACACATCCATTCTCACGTGATGAATATAACAATGCCAATATAAAATATATTTCCTCCTTCCGCCATCGTTATTAAATTCGTTATCCATTTTTCATGAGGATGCTAATATATTTCTAATATCATGTCTCCGTGAAAATAATAATTTTGAAGTTATGGATTCGCGCTAATGCCATTTTGATTAGTTTATCTTTCAGAGTCTAAGAAACTGACAAAAAAACCTGGCCCCTAGCCTATTGGAAACGTGTATTCGTTCATTATGATACTATTTAATACTTTATAAGGAACGGCGTGGTCTTGGTGTTGACTTAAATCCATTGTTTAACATGTATGTGCTTCGACATTAACCTAAGGTGTGAGCATCGTATGGCTTCCGTCCATAGAATCTTCTCCACGAATCTACGATACAATTTCTCTGAGAATCATTAGTCTATTTAATATAATTTACAGTACTTTCTCAGGGAATTCATAGTTCATAGTCCGTGAATTCACAGTAATTGCCTCAAAAATCCAAAGTACGTTCTACGTGAATCCATATTATGTTCTTTATACATTCAAAGTCGTTTACCGTCAATCCACAGTCCATTGTTCGTTCTCCAAGAATCCACTGTACGTTCCCCGTTCATACAGTATTTTCTCCATAACACACAGTGTGCTCTTCATTAATACTCAGAGAACGTTCTTCATATAACACCTTTCCGCTATTCTACAGTTCATGATCAGTTATGTGTGGGCCCAAAGCATATTTTCCGTTAATCCACAATACTTTCTTCATTAATCCACAGCAGTACTGCATGAACCCACAGCCTTGTCCGTTCTTTTCCTTGAATCCACAGTGCATTTCTCTCTCCTTTAATCAACAGCAGTGTCTCCACTTAAATGTCTGTTCTTTTCAATAAACCAAATGTACAATGTCCGTCAATCCAACTTATGTTCTCCAAACAGTGGCAAATTATCTATGTACCTTACCTGTGGAACATGTGGAATAGTACAGGAAATATGCAATAGATTATATAGGTATATCACAACGTGTGACGCATCAATATGATACAAAGAGAACTGTGGAAACACTTATTGGTATCAATCATTACAACTATATACCGACAACTTCGTCATAAACTACAGGTATGTAGGGGATAAAGAAAAGAAAGGGAGGTTACTGTATACCGGAAAACGTTCGCCCCACACTGGGAACATGTGTGTTCGCCCAGCATTAATGTCGCCCTTCGCATTTTATTGCAATGTTTATTACGTTGTACTGTTATAATACATCTACCTCCATTTACGAGGGCGAAAAAGGCGGAAGGTACACTGCGGCAAAAATTCCCTGGTATACAGTATAAATTGTAGACATAAATGACTCAGACGAGAATTTCTCTGTTAACAAGATGATTTTATATAATTAGTGGTGTTTCTTTATTGTTTTTTGCCGACGGTCCACGACATCCCTCGTTATAAGATACATGCCATTCAAACGTGGCATCCAATACCGAAAGCCTCAAACCAAAGAACATTGCTGGTTTAATTGGTGAACAACATGTATTCGATTCTTTAAAATAGAATGGACAAGGAACCTTGCTAATAAAGATATGTTCCCACGTACATCTTAGAGCTAACAACGTTATTTGCAAAACGTCTCCGACGGGAAGGTAACAAACCCGCGTATATCTTAATGACGGTAGTTACTCGTGGTACTGTATAGATATAATCGCGTTATATTACTACCAAGAGTATAAAACTGGTGTAATCAACTGATAGATAGCAACAAGCCTTAGGGAACCTGAAGCTGGAAACTAAATCCGATTATTTTTTTCTCTGTGAGGTTCATTTAACAATACCACCATTTTAAGACTCTCCCACCGACATGTTTACGTAATTATATAGCGGTACGTTTTACTTTAGTTCGGTATATCAGGATACCCAGTTGTTTTCATCGAATTGTCACTTTCTAATGTCCGGATGTTTTCGCTAGGTATTATTTTTTCATTTTGATAAATCATGCTACATTAATGGTGTAAAAGTGAATGGAAGGATATCATGATCAAAAATATTACTTAGATATTCTTCGATACCTTTCTTCAATTTAAATGGACATTTCTCGATATTATACTAAAAACATAAAAATTGTATATTCAAATGTGAAATTCTAGGTATCTTTGAAGAATATATATTTTTTCCTTACAACAAATTTTCTTCTGAACATATTTTCCATCATTCTTTTTGTTTTTCCTATTACTGAATCAAGAACAAAATGCATTCGGTGTGGATCAAATATTACTATTGAATACAGGATGTTGAGCCCGTCACAATATTGAAATCTTAGCTCCTTAACGTAAATAAAAGAGGGTTACAAAACATCAAAAGCTCTTCGGTGTAATGCTCCCAGATATTTATGATTCACTGTTTATAATGTTGGCTTTCTGCAAAATGTGGCAGTAAACGGTATTTTTTGCAATAAAAGAAAGGCTACTTTACATAATATTTTTTTCAAATTCATTTGATTTTAAACCTTGCAATTCACTGTACTAATAAAGCAGCAGTTCATTGTTTTGTATATAATCAGACCCTATGGTAATCCTATTGTTTCATGATTAGTTCCAAGCTTTGAGCTAGACCTTAAATGAGAACTTTGTTGACTTATTTGACTTAACATATCAAAACGTGTACAAAACATATCAAAGGTGTTTTGGTGTACCAAAACAAGAAATACGTTATTCCTTTTCCAAGAAATTAGACGCTGCTGAAAAATGTCAAAAATGTATAACCATTTCCTTTATAAAATAGCATTACATTTTAAGGTGTAATAGTGTTTTACCAGTTAATTGCAGCGAGGTCCCTGCATGTAGGGCGTAAGAATTGTACCTGCTGCCACCCATTGTATGATCTTAAGAGGTGACTAAATTTGGGAACTTATCTTTTCTCTTTTTTTCTAAACAGTTTTCTTCTTGCTCCCTTTACAATGCCTCACGTTTGGCCTTTAGTTGAGCGTTCGCCCATGTACGGAAGGCTTTGGGTTCTGTCCTCTGGCCGAGACATACCAGAGTATGTTGTCAGTATAATGTGACCGGGTGGGGTGTCTGCTGGTTGTCTTCGGCAGTATTGTTTCAGTGAGGAAGCACTATAAAGTCGGCATCAGTTCCGCGCTATCACAAGGAGACAAACACGAACATATCGCAGCCTCCCAAAATACACACGCATACACTACACGCATGCATCTTGCACACAGGGGAGGCCGTCCTTAAATGACAATAGCTGTTGATAGGACGTTAAACAATACCAAACCAAACCAAACCTATATATTAAAAAAAAATCACTACAGCAAATACTAAGTATATATATGAAAAATTGTATTTCACATGTGATGATTTAAGTTTTGTCGAATTTATATTGACCAATCAGAACGGTGTTTTCTATTAACAGCATTTTCTGTGCACAGCAGATGAAGCGTCGCGTAGTTGACATTTGTGGCTTGTTATACCATTTTAGTGCATGTACGATTCGCGCTAAGGCATTAATAGAACTACTTTATGGTAAACATTTTTTGTAAGTAAAATGTACCAGATACCTTACTCCGAATACCATGACTTCCATAATATGTGTCGATTACTAACAGCCGAACTTACAACACGGGGTTTCCAAATAGGCAGGTTAAGGAAGAATGTGGACAAGTGTGACGGTCGCCATCGGGATCTCGTGGATAATTGTGCCACCTTTTGTGTGATATGAAGTTCGATGTTGTTGATAATGCTCATTAGACTGCCTTGTGGTTCGGTTATAACTACCCGAGTTCTCGGTTTGAAGACATGGCATTATTTTAATTCGACTTAGATCTACAACAGCAGGTGTCATCGAAGACGTAGAAGATGCTAACCACTCCGGAACAACTGATCTTCCGTGTATTTTTTCAATGGTCTCCATGCAAATATTTACTTTTTTTTTTTTTTTCTGCCGTATTTTCATCGATGTTGAGTTCGAAAAATTGGTTTTCCATTTTTTAAGGTACTTAAAGCGAGTACAAGCATAGTGTAGGTGGTGTCGCTCATTTATGTTACATTGTCTATGTGCTGGTAGTTAAGGAAACTACTATCTTAAATGTACCTACAACCGCATAGGGAAATGTTTCTTAAACTTGTAAAGGTTACCATTATGCTGTCAAATGTCAAAACAATCTCTCAGGACGAAACTGCATAAATTAATGGATTGTACAATTTAATGACAAAAAGCCATATCGTATAGTCAAAACAAAGTCATTTTGAGTATGAGAAGGAAATAAAGTGTTTGTATAGAATATCTTTGAGGACTGTCTTTATAAGGCCTACTTCGATTATAATTACGATTAAGCAAGGTATCTTTTAATGAATTCATTTTCATCAAATAAAAACTGTTCATCGATACCAACCCAGTGTGTCTCTTGTTAATGTTAATGTAAGTAATGTTAAACCAATATGTTTTCATATGACCTCAGATGTTGCTAGGATATGTAAACCGCACTAAACAACAAAAAGTAAATAAATAAGTAAATAAAATAAATAAAATAAACACACGTCAAGCTCAAGCGAAAACAAAAACATCATAACACAATTAAACAAAATGACCGGCAGTGCGCCCCATATTTACATAATGTTCCTAATCCAATAGTCGGTTTGCACCATGAACAAGATTTTAGTATTTTACATTACTAGGTACGTTCATGATGTCTCGGATTTCACCAAAACATATCTTTGGTGCTGGAAATACTATGCTTTAACAGAATCTGGTTTTATTATGGAGTTTTGGGTTTTGCGGAATATCCAATTCCAACTCTATTTTTTTGTCCCCTATCGCTTTTCGAAATCCTATTTTGTTCTTGCGTGTTGACGCCATAGTTTATGGTTTAGATATTTTTACTTGAAGTAAAACATTTCACAGGTGTCAATACTCAATACACAATGAATATTATAAACAAGGAAAACGTGTCGTTACACACCGCCAATAATCTGATAAACTCGACGGAAGCATACTACGTTAATGACACGTGGAAACTGATATCGAACAAAATGATCTTTCTCGATAGTAAAACGATTCGTATAACCTGGTCTAGTTGTTCCCAGGGGTATCATAACAGTGCTATACAAGTGGGGAGGATCGTGATGTTGTATACCACTTACACCAGAAATACAATTAATACGATTATATATTATACAGACATTCTAAACTGGAGCTGTATTTATTCTTTATTGACGTTGTGCTGTTCTCTCGGGGGTTTGAGGTGTCAGTAGTTCTGACGACAAACACATATCATATGAATTATGAACTACATAGTTTATTAGCGCTTGACTCATATTGTGTAACTGATATCTAACAAAGCGATGTTATAGAGTTAAATAGTCAACCATTAAACGTGTTCATGCAAATACGACGAGAGGAGCTTGTTGTAGTGTAACAGAGCTATTATCATACACAGGAAGTAGTACCGCTTTTCCTTAATAGTGCTACCAATCAAAGATATGTATATCCAACGTAGTAACTGACCTTCATATTATCAAATAATATACAACTTGATGTACAGCAAGCTGACCCGCCATTGTATAAAGATGATGTGTGATGTATATAAGAGTATCTGACAAAGCTTTGTTACGTAGATGCTGTTACTAATAACCATTATTCAGCACAATGGCACCAAAGGGTCTATTGAGAGTCAACTGATGTATTCAAAACGTTGTTAGGAACTCGCGTCTGCTCCGTGTGTGAAGCATTGTACATCGTTACCCAGTTATACTGTGGTATAGATTCGTAAGACTCGCACAAGTTCTTGTTTCGTACTGGTTAATAACGGTGTAGTAAATTAAACGAAATGATTACTAATTTCCGCTTAGTTATGACACGACACAATCCAGATAGTATACTAGAACGCTATAAAAATATGCAAGCGGTCACACCGGTATGGAGTAAATATAGTTTCACTAGGTAAAGCGTCCGTCTCAGTCCTAATGTTTATATGAATATTGATTATCTGTATTATACGGTTATTTCTATAAAGTTTTCCTCATGTCTGTTGTTTTATTTTGGTTTCTCCTCCGTCCCAGTTTGTGTTTCTCTGTGTCTGCTTGTGTTTCCTTGTATCTGTTTGTGTTTCTCTGTATCTGTTTGTGTTTCTTTGTATCTGTTTGTGTTTCCTGTTTCTGCTTGTGTTTCGCTGTATCTGCTTGTGTTTCTCTGTATCTGCTTGTGTTTCCTTGTATTTGTTTGTGTTTCTTTGTATCTGTTTGTGTTTTCTGTATCTGTTTGTGTTTCCTGTTTCAGCTTGTGTTTCCTTGTATCTGTTTGTGTTTCCTTGTATCTGTTTGTGTTTCTCTGTATCTGCTTGTGTTTCCTTGTATTTGTTTGTGTTTCTTTGTATCTGTTTGTGTTTCCTGTATCTGTTTGTGTTTCCTGTTTCTGCTTGTGTTTCTTTGTATCCGCTTGTGTTTCCTTGTATCAGTTTGTGTTTCTCTGTATCTGTTTGTGTTTCTTTGTATCTGTTTGTGTTTTCTGTATCTGTTTGTGTTTCCTTTTTCTGCTTGTGTTTCTTTGTGTCCGCTTGTGTTTCCTTGTATCAGTTTGTGTTTCTCTGGATCTGTTTGTGTTTCTTTGTATCTGCTTGTGCTTCTCTGTATCTGCTTGTATTTCTTTGTATCCGCTTGTTTTTCCTTGTATCAGTTTGTGTTTCTCTGTATCTGTTTGTGTTTCTTTGTATCAGTTTGTGTTTCTTTGTATCAGTTTGTGTTTCTTTGTATCAGTTTGTGTTTCTTTGTATCTGTTTGTGTTTCCTGTTTCTGCTTGTGTTTCTCTGTGTCTGCTTGTATCTCTCTGTATCTGCTTGTTTTTTCTGTATCTGTTTATGATTCTCTGTTTCTGTTTGTGTTTCTCTGGTTCTGCTTGTGTTTCTCTGTATCTGCATGTGTTTTTCTGTATCTGCATGTGTTTCTCTGTATCTGCTTGTGTTTCCTTGTATCCGTTTGTGTTTATTTGTATCTGCTTGTGTTTCTTTGTATCTGCTTGTGTTTCTCTGTATCTGCTTGTATTTCTTTGTATCCGCTGGTGTTTCTCTGTATCTGCTTGTGTTTCTTTGTATCCGCTGGTGTTTCTCTGTATCTGTTAATGTTTCTCTGTATCTGCTTGTGTTTCTCTGTATCTGCTTGTGTTTCTCTGTATCTGCATGTGTTTTTCTGTATATGCATGTGTTTCTCTGTATCTGCTTGTGTTTCTTTGTATCTGCTTGTGTTTCTCTGTATCTGCTTGTGTTTCTCTGTATCTGCTTGTGTTTCTCTGTATCTGCTTGTGTTTCTCTGTATCTGCTTATTTTCTTTGTTTCTACTTGTGTTTCACTGTATCTTTATGTATTTCTTTGTATCCGCTTGTGTTTCTTTGTTTCTGCTTGTGTTTCCTGTTTCTGCTTGTATTTCCTGTTTCTGCTTGTGTTTCTCTGTATCTGCTTGTGTTTCTTTGTTTCCGCTTGTGTTTCTCTGTATCCGCTTGTTTTTCTCTGTATCTATTTGTGTTTCTTTGTATCTGCTTGTGTTTCTCTGTATCCGCTTGTTTTTCTCTGTATCTGTTTGTGTTTCTTTGTATCTGTTTGTGTTTCTTTGTATCTGCTTGTGTTTCTCTGTATCCGCTTGTTTTTCTCTGTATCTATTTGTGTTTCTTTGTATCTGCTTGTGTTTCTTTGTATCCGCTTGTGTATCTATGTATCCGCTTGTGTTTCCTGTTTCTGCCTGTGTTTCTCTGTATCTACTTGTGTTTCTTTGTATCCGCATGTGTTTTTGTTGTCTCTGTTTGTGTTTCTCTGAATCTGCTTGTGTTTCTCTATATCTGTTTGTGTTTCTTTGTATCCGCTTTTGTTTCTTTGTTTCTGCTTGTGTTTCCTAGTATCCGCTTGTGTTTCTTTGTATCTGCTTGTGTTTCTCTGTGTCTGCTTGTGTTTCTTTGTATCTGCTTGTGTTTCTATGTATCCGCTTGTGTTTCTTTGTTTCTGTTTGTGTTTCGTGTATCTGCTTGTGTTTCCTGTTTCTGCTTGTGTTTCACTGTATCTGCTTGTGTTTCTTTGTATCTGCTTGTGTTTCTCTGTATCTGCTTGTGTTTCTTTGTATCCGCTTGTGTTTTTGTTGTCTCTGCTTGTGTTTCTCTGAATCTGCTTGTGTTTCTTTGTATCTGTTTGTGTTTCTCTGTATCTGTTTGTGTTTCTCTATATCTGTTTGTGTTTCTTTGTATCCGCTTTTGTTTCTTTGTTTCTGCTTGTGTTTCCTAGTATCTGCTTGTGTTTCTTTGTATCTGCTTGTGTTTCTCTGTGTCTGCTTGTGTTTCTTTGTATCCGCTTGTGATTCTATGTATCCGCTTGTGTCTCTTTGTTTCTGTTTGTGTTTCGTGTATCTGCTTGTGTTTCCTGTTTCTGCTTGTGTTTCTCTGTATCTGCTTGTGTTTCTCTATATCTGTTTGTGTTTCTTTGTAGCCGCTTGTGCTTCTTTGTTTCTGCTTGTGTTTCCTAGTATTTGCTTGTGTTTCCTGTTTCTGCTTGTGTTTCTCTGTATCTGTTTTTGTTTTCTTGTATCCGCTTGTGTTTCTCTGTATCTGTTTGTGTTTCTTTGTATTTGCTTGTGTTTCTCTGTATCTCCTTGTGTTTTTCTGAATCTGTTTGTGTTTCTCTGTATCTGCTCGTGTTTTTCTGTTTCTTCGTTTGTATCCTGTTTCTGCTTGTGTTTCCTTGTATCTGCTTGTGTTTCTCTGAATCTGTTTGTGTTTCTCTGTATCTGCTTGTGTTTCTCTGTTTCTGCTTGTGTTTCCTGTTTCTGCTTGTGTTTCTCTGTATCTGCTTGTGTTTTTTTGTATCCGCTTGTGTTTCTTGGTATCTGCTTGTGTTTCTTTGTTTCTGCTTGTTTCCTTGTTTCTCTTTTTGTGTTTCCTTGTATCCGCTTGTGTTTCTTTGTATCAACTTGTGTTTCCTTATTTCTGCTTGTGTTTCTTTGTATCTACTTGTGTTTCATGTTTCTGCTTGTGTTTCTCTGTATCTGCTTGTGTTTTTTTGTATCCGCTTGTGTTTCTTGGTATCTGCTTGTGTTTCTTTGTTTCTGCTTGTGTTTCCTTGTTTCTCTTTGTGTTTCCTTGTATCTTTTTGTGTTTCTTTGTATCTTTTTGTGTTTCTTTGTATAATTTTGTGTATCCTTGTATCTCATTGCGTTTCTTTTTATCTATTTATGTGTCTTTGTATCTCGTTGTTTATATGGGTATTACTTTTAGTTTTATCGAAGATAAAATGTGTACAAATACAAATTTTGTATAGTTAATATCATTTGCAATATTTACATACCCAATATCGGTTGTACATTTTGTTCTTTTAAAATATTTTGCATTTTTTTGACTGTTTATCCTTATACTGAAATGTGTATGCTACACCAAAGTGATCTATTGTAGCCACCCCAATAGGTTTATTGATACAGTAACAGAGAAATTTATGTAAATACTTACTAGTGTTACCTCCCTTTGAGCAGCCCTGGTGATACAGAGCGTGTATATACCTATTATTGGTATTCATTGGTACATATCGTATTGGTTTGACCTGCACCTCGGGCCCCATCGATCTCTCTCTGATTAGCTCTTAGACTAAATATAGTTCGTATCAGTTTTGTTAATTTTTAGTTAACTTAATCTTAAGGGCCTGATGCTGGGTCTTCAGAGTCGAGTTATTTATTTGCATTAATAACATTTCAAAATTTGTATTATTTAAATCATATTATTTTGATTCAATAGTTTTGATCAAAATGTGCAATGGACCGGTTTATAGGTCGAATGACGTATCACATGAGTTTGAATATTTTAATCAAATAGTGGAAACACTATTTTACAAGGAAATGAATTGCAGTCTTGCTGTAGTTATCTGAAAACCTAGTTAGTATTCATGAGAACGAGTGTCTGGTCTAGATCCAGCTTCACAGCAAATATGTACAAATTGATTCCAAGTATAATGTGTAAATATTTCACGTCAGTTATTACGCAGCCCCGTATACGTCACATAGCTGAACGAATTACATTTGGATTTTCTTGTAGGGAAAATGGTGAAGTGTAATTCAAGAAAAGGTGAATGAAATCATACGAAAACAAAGCCGAGTTTTGTTATAGTTATCTGATACTTCAATATTTAACAGGAATTTCCAAATAATGCAGTTTCCTGGGTTAAAGAAACATTACTCATGATTAAATTCATACACGTAAGACTACATGCCCTTTTTTTAAATACAGTTGATTAATATTTTCCAGAGAAATATTTTTTTACTATGACCGTGTTGTTATCATGTGTATGCACGTATCGCAGTGATATACTCAATATGATAGCGTACATATATACATGCTAATTTTAACATGTGTGTAAGGTTATAATTGATTACATCGAATGTTCTGAACATCTACCGCAGTCGTTATGATCATGTGGCGGTTTAAATTGATTATACGGTCAGCGCGATTTTGATTCGTCTACCGCCATCCTTTTAATCAGCCTATGTAACACACACACGTATATATAAAGATCGTTTTCCGTTGATCTCCAATATCTTGGTATATCTGAAGGAATTCATCGTTGTAAGTACAGGCCTGTCAGCGGCAGTATGGCGAGCCTCGCCGAGCATATACATGTATCATAATGGAAATTATCTTCCTAATCCTGATTACAGCTGGATTATGTGTAGACCGTCCCCGACTCCGAATGATATTGTTAACGTTCACTGTAACATAGAAAGCCTACAGCAATTTTAAAATATAAGGTTTTCTAGAGTGACGTTTTAAGGTATGGTTTCGTCAGTTAATCTAACGCAAAAATTAATTTGTTAGCGGTCTGGCTTACGGACATTTATGGACCATGCCGGATCTGCCATATTAAAGTCATAAACAACAGCTCTTTTAAATCGCTATGTTTTACAGGGATGCCGGGTCTTCGTGTCGGATACAAGGCCGACAGTCAAGAGCCAGTTAACACCGGGGAACAATGTAGGAAGTAAACATGTTTAAATCTGGTTTGACGATGGAATTGAACAATATAAGAACGCAGGTGCTTAGATTGTCACCAACAATTGGCATTGTGATTGGCTTTTATCTGTTGTGTTTTTTCCCGGAGTGATTAGTGCAACAATGTAGCCGGATCACTTGACTGCAGTCCTTATTTCGTCAATGAAAATCGTGTAAATAATGGATAAGCAAGAAACGAAATTCTTCACACAAGTGTCTGAGGCAACGATTGCCGTTCGGTCGAAAGCAGTACCGTGTGTTTTTACTTTCAGTGACGGTATTCCAACACCTGTTGACGTCTGAACTATTTAAACAATAATTGCATGTACCTAATTGATACCGAAGCGGAAATATGAAAAGCCATTGACAATTCGATGTATGATGTTTACCTTGTGACGAAATCAAAAGCGCCATGCCACGTAAGTCTAACGCGATACTTACTGTGCGTGTTAACGGGAATAGCAGTAGCGAGGATGAGACGGAATCGCTCACACTAGCATATCGCGACGGCGGTGGCGAGTCCACGGCTACCCTTTTAGAGTCCTCGTACGGTGATTCCTCGCCACCGTGCGGAAGCACGTCGAACTCACC
The DNA here is from genome assembly GCF_002113885.1 of Mizuhopecten yessoensis. NCBI lineage: Eukaryota > Metazoa > Mollusca > Bivalvia > Pectinida > Pectinidae > Mizuhopecten > Mizuhopecten yessoensis. Next base: position 1,878,622 of record NW_018407883.1, on the reverse strand, counting down.
TCCACTGTCACCATCAGGGGAGGAACGGCGACCACTTAGAGTGGATTTTGCAGACATCGACTACGGTAATTCTGATATGGAAAAATCTCAGAGGAAAAAAGATATTGAAAAGGATCTGAAAAAGTTCTCTCGGCGTGGGACGGGTAGCGTACGTTATGCAGAACCACGAATGTCTTTGTTGGGGAAACCGTTAAACTATCGAATGCACCGAAAAGATGCAAGAGTTCGGAAAATTCAAGCTCGGATTTACAATTTCCTGGAGCGTCCGAAGATTTGGCCTTCCGTCATTTACCATATTCTAATGTAAGTATTTAGCATGTCACGTGACTTTTATTGGAAACTGTTCTCTTAGATACCTAAATGTCTTTATTTTTTGCAGTTTAAAAAGCTAGCTGTGTTTGTTTTAAAACATTATTGTTTTAAAATTACTCTTGTACTATGCATGTGCTCCGTGTGAGCACAGAACAAAATTAAACGTGTAGTTGGAATTATGTAAAGGTTGACCATTTGTATATGTTTTGTCTCCATCATTAAATTGTTAGTGTTTTCGTCAGCCCAAAATTAAATTGTTTGTGTTTTCGTCAGCCCGAGAGCCGCTGCATGTAAATTTAAAAAGTCACTCGCTGACGTCGTTACTTTGAACGTTCAATGTAAATAATATATCATGCACATAAATGTTAAGAAAATAGAAACACACGATTTGGTTAAAGAGCAATGTGGTGATCTACTGGTGCGTTTAAATGCTTCCGTCAAGGTCAACACGTGCATGCACGTGAACCTGGCCATAAACCCATCAAGGGAATGGCACATTGTTTTAATATTTTTACAAGGTGGTTTGGTTCCATGCGGGAGTCTTATGTTTAGCCACAAATAACTGGCGCCAGGAGCACCTGTAATTATTATACATACGTGTTTAACGATTTTCAAATATCTTTTCTTGGGGTGGAGTACTTGTAAATATTTCATAAATGTATGTTAAAGAATAGTATATGCATATGGGAAGATAAACTAAAATGATGGCGCTCATGTTACAAACCCTGTGGTTTAGCAAATGAAGAACTCATTCCTGACAAATGTTCAAGACAATCGAGTAAAACTCATACAAACATACAAATGAACAATTTAGATATCCAATACAGTGAATAAATCACAAGATGAAAACCAAGTTATAACACTCTGTCCAATGGATTTATGGACTATCATTAATTTATGTAAATAAACATTACATGTTTTAGATTTACGAGTATAATGAGAACCAGTTATGTACTTGTGTTCGGTGTACCGGTTACTTCATCAACGGTAACCAAACGTATCCTCCTCCCATACTTAAAGTGCCAGAACAATACCAAGTAACGACACACTGTATACCTGTTATATAAACCCACACACTGTATACCTGTTGTATAAACCCACACACTGTATACCTGTTATATATACCGACACGCTGTAAACCTGTTATATATACCGACACACTGTATACCTGTTATATATACCGACACACTGTATACCAGTTATATTTACCGACACACTGTATACCTGTTATATATACCCACACACTGTATACCAGTTATATATACCGACACACTGTATACCTGTTATATAAACCCACACACTGTACACCTGTTATATCTACCGACACGCTGTACACCTGTTATATAAACCCACACACTGTATACCTGTTGTATAAACCCACACACTGTATACCTGTTATATATACCGACACGCTGTAAACCTGTTATATATACCGACACACTGTATACCTGTTATATAAACCCACACACTGTACACCTGTTATATCTACCGACACGCTGTACACCTGTTATATAAACCCACACACTGTATACCTGTTATATATACCCATACACTGTATACCTGTTATATATACCCACACACTTTATACCTGTTATATATACCGACACACTTTATACCTGTTATATATACCCACACACTGTATACCAGTTATATATACCGACACACTGTATACCTGTTATATATACCGACACGCTGTACACCTGTTATATATATCCACACACTGTATACCTGTTATATATAACCACACACTGTATACCTGTTATATATACCCACACACTGTATACCTTTTATATACCCACACACTGTATACCAGTCATATATAGCCACACACTGTACATGTATACCTGTTATATATACCGACATACTGTATACCAGTTATATATACCGACGCACTGTATACCAGTCATATATACCCACACACTGTACATGTATACCTGTTATATATACCGACACACTTTATTCCTGTTATATATACCCGCACACTGTATACCTGTTATATATACACACACACTGTATACCTGTTATATATACGGACACACTGTATACCTGTTAAATATACCCACACACTGTATAACTGTTATATATACCGACACACTGTATTCCTGTTATATATACCGACACACTGTGTACCAGTTATATATACCGACACACTGTAGATCTGTTATATATACCGACACACTGTATCCCTGTTATATAAACCCACACACTGTGTACCTGTTATATATACCCACACACTGAATACCTGTTATATATACCCACACACTGAATACCTGTTATATATACCCACACACTGAATACCAGTTATATATACCGACACACTGTAGATCTGTTATATATACCGACACACTGTATCCCTGTTATATATACCGCCACACTGTATACCTGTTAAATATACCCACACACTGTATAACTGTAATATATCGACACATTTTATGCCTGTTATATATACCCACACACTGTATCCCTGTTATATATACCGCCACACTGTATACCTGTTAAATATACCCACACACTGTATACCTGTTGTATATACCCATACACTGTATACCTGTTATATATACCTACACACTGTATACCAGTTATATATACCAACACAGTGTATACCTGTTATATATACCCACACATTGTATACCTGTTATATATACCGAATATATCCACACACTGTATACCTGTTATATAAACCGACACACTGTATGCCTATTATATATACCGACACACTGTATTCCAGTTATATTTACCGACACACTGTATCTGTATACCTGTTATATAAACCGACACACTGTATGCCTATTATATATACCGACACACTGTATACGTGTTATATAAACCCACACACTGTATACCTGTTATATATATCGACACACTGCTGTATACCTGTTATATATACCCACACATTGTATACCTGTTATATATACCGACATACTGTATACCTGTTATATAAACCCACACACTTTATACCAGTTATATATACCCACACACTGTATAACTGTTATATATACCGACACACTGTATTCCAGTTATATTTACCGACACACTGTATCTGTATACCTGTTATATAAACCGACACACTGTATGCCTATTATATATACCGACACACTGTATATCTGTTATATATACCGACACACTGTATATCTGTTATATATACCCACACACTGTATTCCTGTTATATATAACCACACACTGTATACCTGTTAAATATACCCACACACTGTATAACTGTAATATATCGACACATTTTATGCCTGTTATATATACCCACACACTGTATCCCTGTTATATATACCGCCACACTGTATACCTGTTAAATATACCCACACACTGTATACCTGTTATCTATACCCATACACTGTATACCTGTTATATATACCCCCACACTGTATACCTGTTATATATACTCACACACTGAATACCTGTTATATATACCCACACATTGTATACCTGTTATATATACCGACACGCTGTATACCAGTTATATATACCCACACACTGTATACCATTTATATATACCCACACACTGTATACCTTTTATATACCCACACACTGTATACCAGTTATATATACAGACACACTGTATACCAGTTATATATACTGACACACTGTATACCTGTTATATATACCAACACACTGTATACTTGTTATATATACCCACTCACTGTATACCTGTTATATATACCCCCACACTGTATACCTGTTATATATACGGACACACTGTATACCTGTTAAATATACCCACACACTGTATAACTGTAATATATCGACACATTTTATGCCTGTTATATATACCCACACACTGTATCCCTGTTATATATACCGACACACTGTATTCCAGTCATATATACCCACACACTGTACATGTATACCTGTTATATATACCGACACCCTGTATACCAGTTATATATACCGACACACTGTTTACCTGTTATATATACCGACACACTTTATTCCTGTTATATATACCCGCACACTGTATACCTGTTATATATACCCCCACACTTTATACCTGTTATATATATCCACACACTGTATTCCTGTTATATATACCGACACACTGTATCCCTGTTATATATACCGCCACACTGTATACCTGTTAAATATACCCACACACTGTATACCTGTTATATATACCGCCACGTTGTATACCTGTTATATATACCCACACATTGTATACCTGTTATATATACCGAATATATCCACACACTGTATACCTGTTATATATACCAACACACTGTATACTTGTTATATATACCCACACACTGTATTCCTGTTATATATAACCACACACTGTATACCTGTTATATAAACCGACACACTGTATGCCTATTATATATACCGACACACTGTATATCTGTTATATATACCGACACACTGTATACCAGTTATATATACCGACGCACTGTATACCTGTTATATATACCGACACACTGTATACCAGTCATATATACCCACACACTGTACATGTATACCTGTTATATATACCGACACACTGTATACCTGGTATATATACCGACACACTGTATACCAGTTGATTATACCCACAGACTGTATACCAGTTATATATAACGACACACTGTATACCAGTTTTATATACCGACACACTGTATACCAGTGTACCGACACACTGTATGCCTGTTATATATACCGACACGCTGTACACCTGTTATATATACCGACACACTGTATACCTGTTATATATACCGACACACTGTATACCAGTTATATATACCGACACACTTTATACCAGTTATATATACCGACACACTGTACACCTGTTATATATACCGACACACTGTATACCTGGTATATATACCGACGCACTGTATACCTGTTATATATACCGACACACTGTATACCTGTTATATATACCGACACACTGTATACAAGTTTTATATACCGACACACTGTATACCAGTTATGTATACCCACACACTGTATACCTGTTATATATACCGACACACTGTACACCTGTTATATATACAGACACACTGTATACCTTTTATATATACCGACACGCTGTATACCTGTTATAAATACCCACACACTGTGTACCTGTTATATAAACCGACACACTGTATACCTGTTATATATACCCACACACTGTATACCTGTTATATATACCCACACACAGTATACCTGTTATATATACCCACACACTGTATACCTGTAATATATCGACACATTTTATGCCTGTTATATATACGCACACACTGTATACCTGTTATATATATCGACACACTGCATACCTGTTATATATACCGACACACTGTATACCTGTTATATATACAGACCTGTTATATATACCGACACACTGTACACCTGTTATATATACCGACACGCTGTATACCTGTTATATATACCGACAAACTGTATACCAGTTATATATACCGAGACACTGTATACCAGTTATATATACCGACACACTGTACACCTGTTATATATACCGACACACTGTATGCCTGTTATATATACCCACACACTGTATATCTGGTATATATACCGACACACTGTATACCAGTTATGTATACCGACACACTGTATACCAGTTATATTTACCGACACACTGTATACCTGTTATATATGCCCCCCCACTGTATTTCTGGTATATATACCGACACACTGTATACCTATTATATATACCGACACACTGTATACAAGTTTTATATACCGACACACTGTATACCAGTTATGTATACCGACACACTGTATACCAGTTATGTATACCGACACACTGTATACCAGTTATATTTACCGACACACTGTATACCTGTTATATATAACGACACACTGTATACCTGTTATATATATCGACACACTGCTGTATACCTGTTATATATACCCACACACAGTATACCTGTTATATATACCCACACAATGTATACCTGTTATATATACAGACCTGTTATATATACCGACACACTGTATGCCTGTTATATATACGCACACACTGTATTCCTGTTATATATATCGACACACTGCTGTATACCTGTTATATATACCCACACGCTGTATACCAGTTATATATACCGACACACTGTATCCCTGTTATATATACCGACACACTGTACACCTGTTATATATACCCACACACTGCATACCTGTTATATATACCGACACACTGTATGCCTGTTATATATATCGACACACTGCATACCTGTTATATATACCGACACACTGTACACCTGTTATATATACCCACACACTGCATACCTGTTATATATACCGACACACTGTACACCTGTTATATATACCGACACACTGTACACCTGTTATATATACCCACACACTGTATATCTGGTATATATACAGACACACTGTATACCAGTTATATACACCCACACACTCGGTACCAGTTATATATACAGACACACTGTATACCAGTTATATATACAGACACACTGTATACCTGTTATATATACCGACACACTGTATACCTGTTATATATACCGTTACACTGTATACAAGTTATGTATACCCACACACTGTATACCTGTTATATATACCGACACACTGTATACCAGTTATATATACCGACACACTGTATACCAGTTATATATACCGACACACTGTATACCAGTTATATATACCGACACACTGTTAACCTGTTATATATACCGACACACTGTATACCAGTTATATATACAGACACACTGTATACCTGTTATATATACTCACACACTGAATACCTGTTATATATACCCACACATTGTATACCAGTTATATAAACCGACACACTGTATACCTGTTACATATACCGACACACTGTATACCTGTTATATATACCGACACACGGTATACCTGTTATATATACCCACACACTGTATACCAATTATATATACCCACACACTGTATACCAATTATATATACCGACGCACTGTATACCTGTTGGATGTTCAGATTCATTATAAACATTGTAGCTGTACAGACTCTACTCTGTATACTTGTTATATATACCGATTCACTATAAACATTGTAGCTGTACAGACTCTACTCTGTATACTTGTTATATATACCGATTCACTATAAACATTGTAGCTGTACAGACTCTACTCTGTATACTTGTTATATATACCGATTCACTATAAACATTGTAGCTGTACAGACTCTACTCTGTATACTTGTTATATATACCGATTCACTATAAACATTGTAGCTGTACAGACTCTACTCTGTATACTTGTTATATATACCGATTCACTATAAACATTGTAGCTGTACAGACTCTACTCTGTATACTTGTTATATATACCGATTCACTATAAACATTGTAGCTGTACAGACTCTACTCTGTATACTTGTTATATATACCGATTCACTATAAACATTGTAGCTGTACAGACTCTACTCTGTATACTTGTTATATATACCGATTCACTATAAACATTGTAGCTGTACAGACTCTACTCTGTATACTTGTTATATATACCGATTCACTATAAACATTGTAGCTGTACAGACTCTACTCTGTATACTTGTTATATATACCGATTCACTATAAACATTGTAGCTGTACAGACTCTACTCTGTATACTTGTTATATATACCGATTCACTATAAACATTGTAGCTGTACAGACTCTACTCTGTATACTTGTTATATATACCGATTCACTATAAACATTGTAGCTGTACAGACTCTACTCTGTATACTTGTTATATATACCGATTCACTATAAACATTGTAGCTGTACAGACTCTACTCTGTATACTTGTTATATATACCGATTCACTATAAACATTGTAGCTGTACAGACTCTACTCTGTATACTTGTTATATATACCGATTCACTATAAACATTGTAGCTGTACAGACTCTACTCTGTATACTTGTTATATATACCGATTCACTATAAACATTGTAGCTGTACAGACTCTACTCTGTATACTTGTTATATATACCGATTCACTATAAACATTGTAGCTGTACAGACTCTACTCTGTATACTTGTTATATATACCGATTCACTATAAACATTGTAGCTGTACAGACTCTACTCTGTATACTTGTTATATATACCGATTCACTATAAACATTGTAGCTGTACAGACTCTACTCTGTATACTTGTTATATATACCGATTCACTATAAACATTGTAGCTGTACAGACTCTACTCTGTATACTTGTTATATATACCGATTCACTATAAACATTGTAGCTGTACAGACTCTACTCTGTATACTTGTTATATATACCGATTCACTATAAACATTGTAGCTGTACAGACTCTACTCTGTATACTTGTTATATATACCGATTCACTATAAACATTGTAGCTGTACAGAATCTATGTAAACCGGTTTATTGACAAATTGTACATTGTTTCATTGCTTTGAGATCGTAGTCTTATCCCCATTCAATCAGTAAGCTTGCCCATGAGCGATGATCTTTTACTATAGCTTGTGTGAGATACTTTACCAGATAGACATTGCTATTGTTTTTGTTGGAATATTTGTTATGACGTACAGTGCATTTAGTTGAGTGACTGGCGATGAATTGTCAGGTGTCAAGTACTGACCGTGATCAGTAAATAATATGTGTGTAGGTATTGTAGGTATTGAGTGCCGGTGTAACACTGCCTGGACAGTTGTTCCAATATGTACCTTTGCACTTAACAACATTTCAGAAAAAACAACAGCGTAGAGTAGCAACAATAAATTATCAAATCAACTACCATATAATGCCCTTAAGGAATATTATTCAGTGGTGCATATGTTTTTCATTTTTTAAGGAACACTGTCCCACTATAGGCAAAACATTAGAGAACTCCATTTCAGCTTTTCATACCTAGAGTTACGTCCCCTTAATTTCGTGTTGGCTACAACCTTATTATGATCGGAGGTCAGTGTTATAGTTCTGATCCAGTGACATTTTCACTCTCATAATGTTTTTGTAATTATCTTTATATATTTCATATGTATTTATTTCATAAAATTACCGTAAGATATGGATTACTTTTTCGAAAGGATTTATTAAAGCTATAGTCATGCTGGTTAAGAAAAACTTTCCTGTTGACAGTTACAGTTTTTGGCCGTGGTACGGGGATCCTTAAATACACATTTATTTGTATGTAACTTCAAGCTAAAATGTTTAAACTTTGAGTGTGGGTTTTATGATCAGGATATTTATATAACATTTTTGTTATTCAAACAAGAGTTATATGAGAATGATAACCTGGCAGGCGAAACATGATTTTACTATTCAGGAAGTTACAGGCTAAACAATACAGAAGCTGTTTATTTTTTAAAGAGCAGATTGATAATGGAACGTCAAAACAAGTGAATGTCAAGAGGCTGTAAAAATGTGTTGTATACAATTTCATGGATACCTTTATAATACACCAGCCGACAATTTCAGGAATATTATTTCAACAACACCACATAGTAGCGAGGGTTAAGTATGGTATTTTGATGTGAGTACAAAAGCCACTGTTTTTAATCTGTGTTCAGCTTCCTCCTTAAGAAAGATTGTTCTAGCTCTGAGAAGTTCCTTATCCGGTTATCATCCTAGAAATCGCGACTCTTGCGATTTCCCATAAATAAACGCCGTCATCAAAATACAAAATACAATTTGTCCCCGGACATTATTGCTGTAGTTGACACACGGTTAACTGACAATTTTACAACAGAACTTAGCAAGTGGTTGAATATCCATATGGTTAGAAATTAAACCACTGGTTAGCACCAATTAATTTGTTAGTTTAATAATGATAATTTACATTAATATAGCGTCATATGCTGGTAAAGCTATCAGGTCATGAGTGCTTTATAATATAGAAAACAAAAACAAATAATATGAAAAAAGGCATATTTTATGTACTTAACCCTCAAAACATACGGACCACTTAACGAATTTGTGTCTCTATGACCAACACTTGAACATCCGGGGCCTGGTGCCACGTGTCATCATAGTTTGTCCGATGTAAATGTAATAACAGATTTACATTAGGTATGTTTGTTTATAATTTATTTACATGCGTTTTTCCGTAACTCACTTGAAATGATTAATATTACGGCTATCGCTGGATCTAATGCAGTAATATAGGATCCAATATCATCGTTCTACTGGCCAACCGCCTGTAATGTTCTCCTTTCTCCAGTAGGGGGTTATCTGTGCCAAAATGATTTCATTTGAATAGCTAAATATGACTTTAAATTATATACTTATATGAGTCTTTTGATAAAAGAAAGTCATCGACTGAATCATGTTTAGGGTGAAGTACATTTTATGTACATGTTTGGGTTTGAACAAAGCGGGACAATGGATATTCCCACGTCGACAGATATACGGAGTGTATCGTGGTATGAACGTCATGAACTTTGTGTTACATTGTAAGCATACAGCTCATACATGAAACAGAACACAAATATATAGGGAACTACACCACATTCCATTGTTTCATTGAGCTAGTTAAAGCTGTTCTCCTGATGATGCGCCACAGACATGATATTCTGCGTGCCATGTGTTATTCATTTTCCTATGAACCTGCAATTATGTAATCAGCTGCTGCATCTTTGAACCTTTTATCATTTAATCGTTGAGCATTCCTTTATTCTGCACAGAAAACGAATAAAAATATCGATATTTAGAAAAGTGTTTTTGCTTTGTCAAGTGTTAGTATTGCTGATAACTAAAATCTGATTTCCCTTGTGTTGATAATGTTGCAATATTTTCTAATACTTGAGCGTATTACAATCTAGAACACTTACATCAGGGCAGCTGGGAAATTTTCTATTATTGCTCCAGTGGCTTTGATAATTGTAAATCATACAGGGAGAGGTATATTCATTAATTTGTTGGGAAAGTAACACAAAACAAAACCACTCAAAGCGATTTTTGTGTACAAAGTATGTACAATACAGCAATAGAATGATCTGCTTGAGGCTTGGTTTTTGGGCGATGGCTGTGTCTGTTATCTATCCAGTTATATATACGTGACATATTGGTATCTTAATGATTTCAAAAATACCTATCCATCGCCATCGAAACTTCGTGTGTGCCAAATTTGATATAAATTGGAAATAAAACAAATAACTGAGTATGCAATTGAAAGACATTCTCGATGGCGTTTGGCATTATATTCAAATATGTTTTATGCAAACTTTAAAGAAAAGTAATGTGAGCATGTAAAATGTTTTATACCGGAGCAATAAATTATCATTATCCAATACAAAACGAACAAGCACCGTGTTCCTCTCAGGAGGATTGTATGTAGTATATTAACAACGGATTTTTCGGGATTGGTATACAATTTGGAAAGTAAAGGTTAAGGAGATGTTGAATGTGGTCCAAACATATATTTGAAAAACTTTTCCTAGGTCGGTGGGCTATTTCTGGAGTATCCAAAAACACACCGGTCCAGTCCGAGGCCTAGGTTCTATAATAAAGTACATTTTGAGTGACATCTTTCATTCATAGCAATTGTCATTTGAGACCGAGTTCATATTTAGCACTTTTGTCATAAATGTGTACTCCTCGATATACGTATCTCATGCAGACCTTGTCACGTGACCAACCGGTGTAGCAATACAGGAATATTGTATCTTCTTTTTGTTTGCAAATCTATCGCAGACCGTAATTACGAACCAGGTACATCATCATGTATAATGGACATAAAGCAATTATGGGGGATTCCGACTAATCGAACACAGAGTCGGGATAGAGTTGGGAACGGCGTTCAGCAATCCCTATCATACACATTGACTGCAAACTGTTGTTTTGAAATTAAAGTTTTCTAATTAGATAGTAAACTGTGTGTTCGTCCTGAAGAAAACAATTTTCTGATGTCGCGTTCTCTTTCCTAATTATCACAGACACAGATTAGTTCCCGCCAATCACGCGACTGAGGTGATGTTTTATTGACATCCTGATGACGTCAGCGGTAAGCTCGCTGATACGTACATGGGTAAACTCTGACGGGGCCCAATCTATTTCCGGTATCTGTAAATACTTTAAGAGTTTTTGTACGCATTGATTACACAAGGATCCTTGATGATGATTAAATTTGAAAGTTTTCATTATTGAGAAGTTTGCGTTGCGTGCTGACGATCGCCAAAGCCGTGCTTTCTCGGCACTGCAACACCGTAACGAATCTGTAAGTTATGGCCATCAACCCAGCCGCCGAATTTAGTAAAAATAACACCGTTAACCGATAATGGAAGACCATGTGACATTTCAATTTCTATAATTAAAGTCGTTAGTTCCTAACAAGTAAACAAATAATTTTGAACATATACTCAAAAAAAAAAAGACACCACACTTACATTAATTTTTGAGGATAATTATTTTCGGAAGTTGTGCAGTTTGAATTTTAAATTGTTATATACTTATTTCGTAAACAAGAGCCAGGGGAAAATAAAAATGCATCTTTCAAATCAGGTCGTTATGGTGACTGTTTCTCTTCGCATTTGAAAAGCAAATATATCTACATTGTACGACATTTATATGTAAAATTTATACTTATTACTTCTATAATAAACATGAAACAAGTTATATATGTGGGAAGAAACCAGAGTACCTGGAGAAAACCCACGTTGTCAGGTATGTGTTCCAATACCTTTTCACATCCGATCGGGGAATCGAACCCCGGCCGTCTTGGTGAAAGGCATGTGTGCTATCCACTGTGCTACGCGATCACCACGATTTTATATAAAACGAACTTATGATTATTGAACAAACGAACAAATTCATATATATATATATTACCACAGAACAGTCTTAGAGTTCTGAACAAGATAACAGACGGGTAGTTGAACCCTGTTGAGGATAATTCGATTCTATTGGCCTATTAAAACATCCCATAATATTGAGGATTGTTTATCATTAACGTTAAGTCAATATTTGTTTAATTGTATAAAAAAAACGCGAGGTTTACAGGCTGTCAATTAACTAATGAGATTTACAATCATGATAACTAGCTGTCGTTTTGGGACCCTTTTTCCCATAACGTTCATATACAATTCCTGTTTTCGAGCAGGGAATCAATTGTCTTGAATTCTTTCTCACAAATAAAGATATTTGTATAGAATAGACGTAACTTTAGACTTAAAATACTGGTCGTTAAAACTATGTCTAAATTGTTATTCATACATGTAACACGCTAATATAATGTTTACCAACTCTGTGCAATGTGTGTTCACTATTTCAAGGCTGAAGAAACAAATGGGTTAGGAAGATCTTTTTGTTCGCATCATATATGACGTATACGTGGACATCTATTGTGTCTACATCCTCATGAAGATAATTCTTTTTATATTCGAATGATTAATTTGTGTCTTATCCAATTGCCCATGGTAGTGAAATACATGCTCAAACTTACTGCGATCTCCTGTGGAATGTGTTCGGTGATGCCTTGTTATGTTTATGACTGCAACATTTGTTATTCATTTAATTATTTGTTTATTTTGTAAATACCTGTCCATAAGTAATTATTGATGGTTCGTCGGTTTTACGATTTTAGCAGTGGCTTTAGGCATGAACCAATCAAATGTCTGCAATTCTAGTGTTGTTACCTGTTGCTTAATGGTTACACGGAATGTTCATTATACAGCTTCCTATAATGTCTAGATAATATGCCCAGCTGGTGGTAAGAAACATGTTGAACTGCAAACTTTTTAGTAACTAAGAAACAAAATGATTAACTATAAATAACTTCACCGCAATTCTGACGAAATATTAATTGGCGGAAGATCATTGACTGTTCGTTTCCTGTTACCGGGTTTACAATTATAGGGGTCTACGTGGTTTTTGTTGTGTATTTTGATTTGCATTTTCTGCAGTAAGATTAAAAACAGTTAATATCAGTGTAGCAAGTGTCTTCCTAAATAATAACGTTATCACTAGGTTTAATTAGTGCCTTTCTCAATATTAACGTTAACGTTAACTGTTTTCCTCAATTGTGACGCTATCACCATTTCTATATCACTATTTCTATAAGTGTTTTCCTCAATATAGACTTGTTTTACAGCAATTATGAAACATGTGTTTACAACTTACAGTAATCATTTGTGTTGGCCCCGATGTAAGTGCGCTGGGTTCTTAACATGGGAGGAAACCGGAGTACCCAGAGAAACCTATTGAACCTGCACATATCTTTTTACAACCGATCGGGGTTCGAACCTCGGCCGCGTTGGTGAAAGGCGAGTGCGTTATTCACTGCGCCACTCGACCACACTGATCATAGAAGTCGGTAAACGCATGTCCTATAATACCCAGCGTCAAGTAAATATAATGTAAAATGATGTCGGGCCAAAAACTTAAAGCTGTTTGGAACGAGATGGCATATCGCAGGGAAAGATGAGATTAACCAAAAGAGACGAGATTTAAAGGTGGGAGTGGGTAAAATGTACAAAAATTGCTGGCAAGCCACAGGGAGCTGTCGTATACAGTTTTATTGAATGCTTTGTAAATTAGACATTTGCAAACTCGTGATTTCCGCCGTGGAATGCAATTTTAGGCTATCTAGAACATGAAAATATGTGGGAGGTTATCTCTGTGTAAATGATTTCTACCATACAACCGACCAACTTTATTTACACACGGCATCATACCGTTGTTCCCGTATTATACGCCACTGTACAGCGAGTCCGAAAATTATGGTGATACATGTACATGTAACATCAAATTACTGGGGTTTGTATACATGTACGTGATAGTAACGTATATATCTCTTATGTGAATCTATCGACTTAATTTCACGACACTGAATTCGCCTGTTCAAAGTAAATATTTATTTCTAGATGGTACATTGTACATTTCAACCCGCAGATTTGTCGGACCGAGCAAACATTATGTATATCAAGTTTAAACAAATTATTTGTATTTCCGTGAAATACAGGACATCCCTTACGGTTAATTAGAGGAAAGTTAATGACTTAATAGGTAATATGGTATATAATGTTCTATCCTGGCAGCGGAGTAAATTATATCATCGGCATGTTTATGTTCTGTCATGTTCTTGGTTCTCGGACGAATTTTTACAGTACCATGGTTATCAAGATGTTAATTGTCTTGGAGTCAACATCCAGAAGGCCAACCAAAGACACCAGTGTGTAGAACACAGACACGTTACACTGTTCAAATAGCCGACAGTAATTGATGTCTAATTCCAGAAACGATCGCTGGACGACGGACAGAGGATATTTCCGGATGAAGAACTGTCTGCCCGCATGATTAGCATATTACATGGTTGGAGGGCCGAGCTGTCCGTTTAGCTGCATTGTACGGGTTTTAGTCGATGTTTTGTTGTCTATACATAGATTTTAGCAACATGACGTTACCTTAGCGATCTTTATCTTGAATTGTATATGATGGTCTATATCGGAGTTGTCTTTCCAGTAATGAGGGCCGCTTTAGCTGTTCTCTTTGGGCATTACATGGCACTGTGAAGGTAGAATGTTGATACCACGAGCTTCTTTACGCTTTATATTAATACGGTGATAATGTGCAGACTAATGCAATCCCCAGTCTGCTGTTTTGACGGAATGAACTCGTTTGTACTGTGAAAAAATACAGACGAGAAGAAACTGAGTTTGGCATATGTCATGTGTTAGATAAACAAAAGTCATGTAACTAGCAAATAAAATGGGGAAGGGGATACACACGAGACAGGTTTCACGAAAAGTTATAAACTGTCGAAGTGTTGAATTTTCAGGGCGCTAAGCATTAAGAACAATTACCTTGGGGGTTGACCTGGTTTGCGTGACATTTGGTACTTTCTGTTGTTGGAAATCTTGGAAAACGCGACAGAATCTTACAATAACACCACCGTTGTTGACATATACATATCCTCTGCGCCGCCATCAAATGACTCCGCAGACACTGAGCGGAACCGTGTTTTTTTCTTGTACTTTTACCGTACTTTAGGTTTTTCTTGTACTAATATCTTACTTTTGGTTGAACCTTCAACGAACCATTCAGCAGGTCGAATGTACGTGTTAGACATTTTATTTTGATATGCAGAGATTATCATATTCTGAGAGTAAAATACATATAACCATATTACTGGCGAAATCCTTCCATGTATAAACTTGTACAGTTACTAAGTGTTGACAATATCAGCGATCTTCTTAAACTTGCTAGATATATAGTTGAGGCACGAGTGACGTACAACATGCATATCAATAGAATTTATATAAATGTCTATGTATGCATTATTGGCATTTAGAATATGTTTGTATCATTACGGATTATGTAACTTACATGTTGTTGTTATTGTTGATGATGATGAGGTGGAGGAGGAGGAGGATGTGAGAGCGTAAATATTGAATGCACGATAATGATGTGGGATTGATAATAACGTGGGAGTGACAATGAGTGTTGATTGCACAATACATCTATGTATATATCATTTGTAATTTATTGTAAATTATAGTTATCCAATAAGTTGTCAAACTCAACTCTCATGTCTAGGAGCGTCCATGCAACGATGTGATAACAGTGTCTATTAAAGTGTTTAGTAACACGGTGCCTCTTGGACGCTGTGATCAGCCCAACAGAGACATGTGAATTTGCGACGGCTATACAATAATTTTACATGTTTTTCGACATTTCGACATCGAGGGCTGTCCACCCTTCTCGTATATATGATCATTAGGGGTGTCATTTTTACCGAAAGTCAATCTTAACCACTAAAACATGTGGAATTACTCTGAACACCTTAGTTCAGGTCCAAAAAAGGCTGTAACAAATTCTCAGGTCCCTGTGGTTAGCGGCTGACTGTTACACTGTACAATGTCAATCCCACAACTAATAACTGAGCGTATCCGTCAATCTGGCTCATTGTCAATAATGAGTGATGCCCACCGTTAACAGATAGCCAATGCTAGTGGTCACTGACCATCTATTTTGTTATTCATAATGTACGTAACGCAGCTGGACGCTGGTCGCGTACTTACAGTGAAATAATATCCAATCTAGAACATTCCAAGTCTCATTAACTATCTCTGTTCAGAGGCACATTGTATATGGCAAGTGTGCGATTTCTCCTTCGTGTGTTTATCTCTTGTTAATCGATTGTTATTTAATATATAATGTGTAATAGTATAAGGCACGGGTGACGACAATGTCATGTAGGACGGTAGGTTCAAAAATCTGCAATATATTTATTGTCTAGGTGTTACATTTGTGCCAGATACCTATCAGAGAAATAAATGTATTTTCTACAAAGCACTTGAATCGGAGGAAGGCACCGTCAGCTTATAACTGCTTTTGTTTATAAGATAAGTGGAAAAAATGGGACACTGCTGCTTAACCTGCAGGTGTCCTTCTACATATATAGTCAGAGAGCACACGTATGTGTACATGTTGAGTACGTAATTCGTCACCCTATGTACACTGCACGTGATCGGGACACTATCACACTGACAGGTGAGGACATCAGAACAAAAGCTCGTGCTGATATGTGATACGTCCTCGTGTGATGAAGGTCCAGAAGTGACGAATTAATTCCACACTGTCTGCTAGGATCGGAGGTGGCGGCGACGACATCATTGATACGCCACGTGAATATCGGAGTTACAATCTCGGGACGCATGCGCACAACTGAGCATATGCACAGTACTGATTCCCATCTGATTCAAATTGTAACGATATTTCTAATAAAAAGTCATTCTCAATCATTTAGGTAATTTGAGTTATACACCGAAAAGAAAATGTGTAAAGTGGAACAACAGGGGAAATGTCTGCCTCTGGGTTATATAGGTCGAATAGAACAAACAGAAGGCATATGTCTCCCCTGTTATTTTGGCTGGATAGGTCTAGTGGAACAACGAGCGATACCAGCTTCTAAACTCTCTGGCAAAGGAGCTTTAATGGAACAATGAAACAACAGGTTACATCTGTCTCTCTATAGTCTAATGTAACAACAGATACAATGTGTCACCCTAAAGTCTAATGAAAACAACAGATGGAATGTGTCTCCCTATAGTCTAATGAAACAACAGATGGAAAGTGTCTCCCTATAGTCTAATGAAACAACAGATGGACTGTGTCTCCCTATAGTCTAATGAAACAACAGATGGAAAGTGTCTCCCTATAGTCTAATGAAACAACAGATGGACTGTGTCTCCCTATAGTCTAATGAAACAACAGATGGAATGTGTCTTCCTATAGTCTAATGTAATAACAGATGGAATGTGTCTCCATATAGTCTAATGAAAACAACAGATGAAATGTGTCTCTCTATAGTCTAATGTAACAACAGATGGAATGTGTCTCCCTATAGTCTAATGAAACAACAGAGGGACTGTGTCTCCCTATAGTCTAATGAAACAACAGATGGAAAGTGTCTCCCTATAGTCTAATGAAACAACAGATGGAATGTGTCTTCCTATAGTCTAATGTAATAACAGATGGAATGTGTCTCCCTGTAGTCTAATGTAATAACAGATGAAATGTGTGTCCCTATAGTCTAATGAAACAACAGATGGAATGTGTCTTCCTATAGTCTAATGTAATAACAGATGGAATGTGTCTCCCTATAGTCTAATGTAATAACAGATGGAATGTGTCTCCCTATAGTCTAATGTAATAACAGATGAAATGTGTGTCCCTATAGTCTAATGAAACAACAGATGGAATGTGTCTCCCTATAGGCTAATGTAATAACAGATGGAATGTGTCTCCATATAGTCTAATGAAAACAACAGATGAAATGTGTCTCTCTATAGTCTAATGTAACAACAGATGTAATGTGTCTCCCTATAGTCTAATGAAACAACAGATGGAATGTGACTCCCTATAGTCTAATGAAACAACAGATGGAATGTGACTCCCTATAGTCTAATGAAACAACAGATGGAATGTGTCTCCCTATAGTCTAATGAAACAACAGATGGAATGTGACTCCCTATAGTCTAATGAAACAACAGATGGAATGTGTCTCCCTATAGTCTAATGAAACAACAGATGGTGATACAATGTACGTTTCTATTTCTAATGTTGCTTTGTGTTGTGACTCTACGTTTTAGGTCTGATCGCTATGCTGCACAAAGTGCTGAATCTAAAGGACATAAAATACGTGCTTTACTGTGTATACAATTTGATATCGAATCAAAACAACCAGTTAATTATTGATGTAACTGTACTTGATGGGAAATGTCTAAAATTCAACTAGATATAAACTGGCCAAAATGACGTGCCTAATTAGCACTGTAAATATAGATCACACATAGCTACGTGGGACGACACATAGCTACGTGGGACGATGGCTGTCCTATCACAATTATAAGAAATGAACCAGCTTATTGGAACAAACTGATCAGTTCAACTACATATATCACTTTTATAAATTGATGTTTGATAAAGGACAAAACTAGACTGGAAAGGCTATTTAGAAACCAAAGTGTATGAATTGCAATAATCTTTTTCTTGAATATGAACATTGATGTTCCAGGAGATTCCCTTGTTCCGTTTTTTATCGAATCTATTTGTGCAGAACACACAGTAATGAGACAAATGGCGCTATGTCAAAATTGATAAATGATATAAGCGACAAACTCAATCACGAGTATTTAGTCACCTTCTAAATACAATCTGCTATTCTATATTGTACTCATCACATTTTACGCCTTCTTTGAATAATGATTGATTAACTGCCGAACATATATAATGTGTTAAAATGACGAATTTAAGATGCGTTTTAGGGATAACAAAATGCCAAACGTTGTGGAATCTTGTATGCATTGACGGGTTTGATGGATTGTTCTTCGATCTGTAATCATCATCGCTGTTCTTCACTCTAGAATGTACTTTAGATAAATTGATTGGAATACCCCATACTAATAGAGATATAATTAAGCTTAAATGTGTTTTATGGCAGAGCCTGGACTTCCGGTGGGCCAACTAATCCCTGTAATGTACAAAATATGATTTCGTTTCAAGTAATAAATTGATATTACAGACGCAGCACTCTAATAATGACTTCAGTAGAAAGAATAACATTTTTTAATTTATCAATAAATTTAATCAATAATTTAAACGAAATTAGGACGCATAATCATATAACCGTCGTAGGGTTTAGCCCAAATGTCGACGGTAGATAACAATATCACGTGAAAGCTCGTGAAAATTGTGTGAAATGAACATGTTTATGATTGTAACATCACATATCGATGTTAGTCTTCTAAAAGGAAAGCATGTCAACTGTAGTACTCCGGCAATGAACTTTTATGAAAACAAGCCAGGCCTGACCTAGTTTTGCTGTGCTTGGTGCCTTCGGCATAGTATTTCAGTGGTATTTCAGTGAGATAGCACTATAAAGTCGGCATCAGAATAAAGGAATGGATATTGGAATAAATCATCCTTTCGGAAAACATAATGGAAACGAAACATCCATTCGGAAAAGACAAGTTTGATACATTTACGTTCAATTACATGGCAACGTGTAGAGTGAGACTTATTGACGTTTTGAGTTCTGTTTCGTAAGGTTCTACTCCTACAGAACGTACATTGGCAATACTGTAACACTATACCACACTCTTATTATACCAGATATGTTCAGAACACTTTATAAGATGAATATCTACGGACGATATTTCACTCCAATTGAACGAGGCTCATGGTCTGGTGGTGCAGCAATACACTGGACAAAACATGTATAAACTGTACATCTTGCACTTGTTCAATGAAGACTTGAAGGGAAAACGCCAGGAAATTACCGCCGATCCTCTTTTCACTTTACAACGACAAAAATATAGAGAACAGACATGTTCATTATGTTTTGTCTGTCGGGGATATATAGAATTCCGCGATGCGAACAAATGATCGAAGCCTAGCGTTCGATTTCTCTCGGAGACAAAACGGCGGTCAAATAGATTATTCCGCATTGTGGTTAGTTTTCTCACGCGTGGGTGGATTTCATGGTTCTATAACACAGTTACGTAATACCAGCGTGATTACATGACGGTTTGTGGCGGTTTATCAGACAGTGCTCGAAGCATGACACCACAAATCACGTAAACTACCCGTACATTTCCATCATAAAATCAAAAAGTTATTATCGATGATATAAATAGAATAGAACAAGCTTCATTGCATTAGGTTTAAAAAGAAACATGCCCCTTCCGTTAATGAAAATGAGTTTACTCTATATTGCGGTACCCCGGAGTTATACGTATCTAATAAACGATCACACCAATATACATGACCCGGCTCTCAGTACCGTATCTGATTTATCGACTGGTCTTCAATGACAGGGCCCGACATCGGTACACGTAATAAATCCTATCTGTATAACAGCGCCTTCTGTCACCCACGTGGCACCGACATAATAACAGAATCGTCACCATCACAACCTCGTGGTCACAAAATGATCTTCTGGTGAGTTTATTTCGACAGTAAAACAAATGTATAGATAAAAGCACGGGTTACATGACACACATCCCAACCTTACAGTCCGTATCAAAGGGCGATAACTCTCCAGTCCTGGAAAAGCTATCTGTAAAACTTATGTTTCCTTATTTGGGGGTCTCTAATGGGATTTTAATAGGATACATGAAGGACACAGGCAGTTACTTGCACTTTTGTCCATATCGTATAATATTACAATTTCATTTTAAAATTGCATGATGTTTTGTTCAGATTAACTCAGCAGAAATAGAAATATTAATTTTCAGACAGTGTGTACGGGACGATATTGTTTAAAGCATTGGAATCGTAAAGTATGACGATACATGTATCGGTCATACGTGGATTCGGCATGGTAAACGTTTACCTGTCGGATGGAAAGGTCGTCTCCTCACTATTTGGTAGCTTTTACGATTGCGTTGTTAAATATACATGTACAGATATCGTTATGACCCAACTTGAATATAAAAGTTTACAGTTGGAACTCGAGTCATGATGACAAGCCTGTTGGACAGTCACCTTGATGTCTCTTAGACAAATACAGGTATGTCTATATTGTTCATTTGTCAACATGTTTCTTCTGTCACGGACATCCGGGTACTCGGCTCTGAAATAACGAAACAGCATCAAAGGATTACATGTGACTACCGAGGAAACGATAATTAATTAATGCAAATGACGTTCATCACAATTCTAGTAGGTTATTAATCTTAATTTGATCATATATTTAAAGCATATGTGTGTTGGCACCCTTTTATATAAAAAAAAAACCGCAACACTATTCGCAAACAATCTACAAAGGATGAATGGTACAAACCTTTGCACATTGTATATGGTGGGATACAATATATGATTTCAGAACGCGACGATTCACCATTCTGAACTGTTATATCATACAGTTTTATGTAAATTTCAAATTAGTAACTCCAGCGGTCCGAATACCATGAGACATGCTCCGTAAAGGTATGAGGTCACCTGCCCGTATACGTGGGATTTCTGCGGGTACTCTGGTTTCCTCCAAAACTAAAACCCCATGCGCGCTAACATTCGGGTCATCAAGAGTGATTTATATAAGTTATACAACTTGTTTAATAATAATTGTAAAATAAATAAAGTCTGTATCTAAAGTTATGCTCCGTAAAAGAGCTACTAATTTAGATTGATGTTAAAATCTCGTATACCCTTCATTAATTTATAAATATATGTAGGGTTCGCGGTGGCCGACAGGTTATGGGGTCTGACCTTTTACGATCACTAACCCTCAATCACTGGGTCCAGGTTCGAGGCCTACGTGGCGCAGTTACTGGCAGCAGGTCTGTGGTTTAATGGTTTAATTACCAAAGCCGTTAAGTAGGACGTAAAACTCAACTTAACCAATGTATAAATGTACCTGTTTGGGGACAAATAAGACACGTGATCAATTACTTTTATTTTTATATATTGTCAACCAATTATCTGACGGCCGATGTCAAACCGTCAAACCCGTGTTGTGGAGATGAAATGTGAAGAGCTAGAGTTTCAGCTAAAGACATCAGTGTCTTTCTGCATTGACGATAACGAATTTGGACAACTCGTTGTGGCACTATGGAAGGCGTACGTGCGTAGCTACTGTCTGTAGGGACGGATACACCGTAGAACAGTATAGCCCTGATGTGTCTTAAAATGAGTTTACATTTTCATCTTCTTGGTGTGTTTTTTTAATATTTTACGCTGGTCTCTCTGAACCCTTCATCCGTATTTTATGTTTCGTGTTGTTGTATTACCTTTCTCTCCCTGGACTATTCTATAATTATCATATCAATCAAAATGAAGCATGTTGATTATATCAATAAGTTTAGACTGTAGTGCAGGTCCAAACGACTGCTGTGACATTATGGCAATATACTATTTGTATAATGGTTGATAATGCTCTTGGTATACATACCAACTAAAAAGGTGGTTTCGGCTGTAAGCAACCAAGAACTGCGGTACGGAGTTACATATGCTTGAGTGTTTTTAAACGTAGACTAGTGCGGAATTCCCACATTCCTTCCGGGTTCATTATATTTCGTAGTTTACATGGGAAATCAAGAGTTGTTGCGATTAACGTTTAGGCTCTTTACGGATATAAAATGGGTTCATGTTCGCAAAAACTTCGTTTTGTTTTTAAACAGCATGTTCAAAATATAGTAGACAGTGAAAAAAACTCTCTAAATGGAAACGTGTTTTTTTCTCGTTGCTGTTCAAAACGTAAACAAAGTGATAACAATGTAGTATGTTAACATTTAGGACGATATAGTGCTCTGTTAGCAAACAGATATCCAGGATGCGATACCGAGCATCATTGCATTATGTGTGCAAGTTTGGTTTGGTTTGGTTTTATTTTGTTTAACGTCCTATTAACAGCTAAGGTCATTTAAGGACGTGCCTCCATGTGTGTAGTGTATGTGTGATTGTGTTTGTGTGTGTTGTATGTTGGCGTGTTCTCCTCCTTGTGATAGCGTGGATCTGATGCGGACTTGATAGTTCTATGTCACTGAAATGCCATGCCGAAGGCACCCAGCACAACATTCCGCCCGGTGACATTATACTGACAACTGCTGAACCAGTTGTTGCCATCGGCATCGGACAATCTTTATCATAAATGCTAGGAATCAACATTTCATATCTTAGATATACACCTATTTGATGAGACAATACAAGGTCCCTGTTAGAATCAGATCAGGTGAACCAAATAAAAAGTATTACAATAGGAATTCGTGTCATAGGAATCGCATATGCAACGGAAAGTTCTTTTTTATATTATTATATCACCATACCTAACTTTTTGAGACAATCATTCGAAAAATATGATTTAAAAAATCCTAAAGTATTTGTAATGAGACGCGTTTACACTTCGAAAATAGGTATACATGAAACTCTAGTCTGCATACAACATTGTCAAGAACAAAAATGATCCCAGGCCTACAGAGGTGATTGATACTGCCGATAAGGTCGAGTATTGACTATTGAGCTTACACAGGGGGAGAGATATAACGCATGGTCCAGCCTTGCGACTAATCAAATCTCATTAATTCAATATCCCGGACGATTCTGTTCCTGTGTGACGCCTAACTATAACGGCTTCTTTGCCTCGACTTGTCAACTTTGTCAGTCGGAAGTTCATTTTACACGGCAATGCTGGCTTCGCATGTGGCGGCTTTATAATTCATTTATATGCTGGACTATTTTAGAACTGATTTTATTTTTGCGATTGCCATGGAGAGGGAAATCCCAGAATTCAACACGACCATGGCTAGTCTTATTAAGGTAACATTGTACAACCGAGAAATTCTTGAAAACACAAATACAACATTTTTTAGAATTTTTATAACTTACGTATGCTTGATAATTGAGGTTGTATGCACTTTTCTTGTACACTGTATCTGCAGTGACCTGTCTTTAAAAAGAGTGTTTAAAATAGCTGACCTTATTTTGATACTATGGATCAAAGATAAGTGGATCAGATACATAAACGTAGCTAAACGAGACGAGAAGAAAAGAAGATAAACATAATCCAATCACAGCTTGCCCTATAGGACCGATATGAAATTGAGTGCAGCGGGCGCTTTCTACATGAATAGGAAAACATAAATGGTATTTTTTATATTATTTATCGGCAATTTGACCGATTACGACGTCTTTATGACAGTTGCGTCTACGTGCAGGGAACTGTTATTACGTCACTGCTCCGTATTGGTGTAGACATCCGAGGAACTGGTGTGAAGGATATTACTGCCATTGTCACGTCGGTAATCAGCGTTACGGCGACATTGCAGTAGTCTTTGTACAGTGTCTATCGGGACAATAACGCTGATAGCATATCTCGTAAAATATGAGTCCGGTTTTCATTATTGATCAGAAAACGAGGGACACGTTTCTCTAACGCATGCTTGTTGATTATAATAGTTTGACGTTTGATTAAGGAAGAAAATTGAGAAAACATAGTTGTTTTGCTACTTACAAATTGGTCATAAAAGTGCGGGAACATGTTCGTTCTAATCTGAAAGTAGAAAACCTAATCAAAGTTTGGCTTTGGTAATAAAGTTATGAAGATATAGGAAGCGCAATATCACTTTGCCATACTTACATGCGCATGTAAATTGAACTTCAACACAACAAGTCACGTGACATACATAAGAAAAACAGCACTAGAATCCGTGGGAAAATTCAGATTTACAAAGAAAACATGTTTTGTTTATGCATTGAGGACATTCGGTATCTGCCGCTTTCATTATTGTCCTAGGCTTGTATGTTCCGGATGGTTGCTAGACACTAGATCTTCAATCGAAAAGAAAGATGACACTTAAGACTGAGTACCACCCTACTTGACATTATGGGACAATGACCGCAAGGGGTCGCTCCACTCAGCGCTCTATTTAGCAGAGGCCTATGTAACCTAGGTGATTACCATTGCAGTAGTTCGTTAGGTCGCCTTGATTTCGTAATTATGGATGATGTTGATTACAGTCTATTAGCACAATAGTTACAATGACGTTTTGTCGTCCCTCAACTTGACTTTCGTCTGTCTAACCTTTGTTGTACAAACAGAAATGATGAGGAGAGAGATATAATGACCACGTCGGGCTGTACGTCTTGCAAGAATAGTGATATGTGATTTGTATGCTTTGGGAAGAGGGTATTGCATAAAGTGCTACCAAGGTCTGTTGATACGTCCATGTCCCGTTCTGATTCTGAGACACCGGTCTTGACACTTTATTTCTTTACGTATTTTGAAGAACCTGGTCAAGTAAGAAACTACTTTAACTGAGTTACGTAGTTTAGGGTTACAAGGCCACGGTCAAGGCCATCATCACTCTCTATAAGAATTTGTCAAACGATGACTATGATAAGCAGGGAAGCAGGCAAATTCATTTATTGCATAAAAACTTGTTAAAATAGAAAAGTCTCAGTATATGTTTTCTACATTCCTATATAAATCTCCTAAAAAGATATACTTTTTTATTCAGAGACATTGAATGTCAAACCAAATTTCTTTCCTCTGAATCAGCATTATTTCTGGTTTATTGAGGAATGGTGTTTTAATGATCTCCAGTAACACGACCATCGACGCTATATCGTGAGGCTATTTCGGTCACGTCTATGTTGGCTCTGTATCGGATTGCGCGTGGTGGAGAGGAAACAACACGTGTCCCCTGGAATCCCTAGTCTATTTTCTTATATGTTCTTTTTGTTTAGGTATCGATACAACTATGTATAAAGTAATACTGCCATCGCTCGTAACGAGCAATGATATCATGTGTTTAGCGAAATTGTTTCATTGTTTCCAGGATCCATGTTCTATAGCGGTTCAATCCAAAATGGCACTCGTCGTTTTTACGCATTATCTCATAGTGTTACGTTGGATATTTTTTTTCTCTAGTTCAAGGATTTAACGTATTTGATTAAAAAAAAAACGTGATTAGGGAACAAAAGTTAAGAAAACATAGCTGTTCTTTTACTTGTCCAATGATTTAGCAGTTTAATTATAGTGCTCGTATCCTTTCATCCTGAAAGGAGCAGATTTAACACTTCTGAATTGATTCCTAGTCTATTTGTGCCATTTTGTCCATTTGTCCATTCTCATCTATGTGATAGGGCGAAATCAAAGGCTTTGTATTTCTCTTTCTTTCGCCCTTTAGAATATTTGAATATGCGAAAGGACAAAACAATCCTTTATAATCCGCCGCGGCAATAACATTGCCTTTTCATCAAACAACGATCGTTTTTTTTGCAGATTTAAATATTAGAAATGAAGACAAATTTTCATTCAGCCTAATTCGATTGGTTTCTTCCTTTCGTATGTTAAAACTATTGAAAGGCAAACAAGCAAAAAATTGGAGCATCATCCGAAACGATAAAAAAAAGCGTGTTAGACAAAATTGAATGATATGTATGTGTACCTTACAATATGTTTTTGTCAGCATTTCTGCATTTTTATCACCGTTCCATGACAAATAAAATATCAACGACATTAAGATGGTGCCACATCTGGTGCCAGAACCGCTTACAAATGTAAGCCCTTGTGTTCCGGGTTTCGTATCTATCATCTTGTGTGAATGTTCAAAGTGTCCTTTTATTGTCTTTTTTGTTTCTGTTTTTGTCCTTGTATGTAGAAACCTGTTTTGCTATGTATAAAGTTTGTTTTATATCTAAATGATTCTACCACGGCAAATAACTAATATTTATCCTCATAAAACAATTGGCCTGCCCCAGACGGGAACATTTCCAAAATAACCAGGACTGTACTGATTGTCCACAGCACAAGGGAGGAACCAGGTATTCAGGAACGCTTATTACGCCACACATAACACACACAAAACATGATTTACGATGTAGGAAATATGGACCATGGTTAGTTGGTTTTGGCACAAGTTTCCTACAAGTACAGTATTTTGGAACAGCAAACCGTAGTACCATCTACTACACACGTCTTAACAGCCCGTACCAAAACGCCATCTACGGAAAGAGTTGTCATAGAGTATGAATAGTTCTGTTGACGTTTTATATATTTACATTTGCTATGTATCCTTCCATTACAATGCATTGAGAAGGCAAATGTTGTTATGAGACTATAACAACATTTGCTATTGTGACGTCATCAATCTCTATTGTGACGCTATAAATTTCATTGTTGCCAACCCTTAATTTGCTGTTGAAAAACTGTTCGAAATTACCAAATAAAACGTAATTACTCTATCAAAATGTAAATATAAGTAATGGGTATTTCAGAAAATATTGTTATGGTCCTATAACACACATTTCTATTGCTGACAAACTCATATAAAGCCCTACCAGACTTTATTAAGTTTGTTATCAATAGCAATATGTGTTATAGGATCATTACAACATTTGCTAAAACATTCGTTGCTTAAATAAAAGTACAGTGTTACGGACAGCAAACTGTGATACTCTTTACAAGACACGTATTGACTTACTGTACCGGGCCATGTGTGACCCACACTGAAGTTTATAAACGGCACGACAACAAGGGCATTACACGAACCATTACATTTCTCCCCCTTGAATACCACGTGACTGATGGTGACGAGAGACAATCTAATTCCTGACACAGGGATCCGAACGGAACCTTATTGGTATATATCGTTTGGTATATCATTGACTGTCAAACAGATTCATCGAACGCCTGGGGAATAGACGGCAATCTACTACACGATCAGCGTAACTATCCCACAATGCATCATCCCTAGGAGGAAGAATGGGAACTATTTCCTCGTATTTCACACCGCGCTGTTACACACATCAATTGTGACGGTTGTTAAGGGCGAAGTAATGTTCCGGATGTCACACAACCAATATCTACCAAACTGAGGTTCGTCATCATAATGGCTTCCAGGTTCTTCTGAAAGGAGCCAGAATTCTGGACACTTTGGACAATGTGGCAACCATGGTACAAGGCCTTTACGAATTACAGACTATCCCAGGATAAAATAATTTCCCATACATGTATGCAATAGTGTCAACCCCGAGTTTTGGCAAAACCTTATCAAAATGAAGCCATGTAGTCTTGATTATATCATCTCCTCATAACCACTTAACGTTATTAAAACATAGGAAAATCAAGCGAATATAGCGAATCAATTATTCTTTTAAATATATATATGTACTATCTCTTTTTATCGACTAGGACGTTTTGTTTAGGTATATCAAATGTTTATATGGAATTTAACCGTAATATTTAGATATCAGATTGGCAGATCAGGGAACACTGCAGTATTTATTTTTCTTTGGAAGTTATTTGAACAACTTCAGGTAGAAAAGGTGGTGTTTTTTTGTAAGAATGTAATAAACGATGTTATTTGTAATATGCGTGCCAGTAAATATTGTATCCACTATATTAATTCCTCGTATGTACATGTACATGTACATACAGTAGTATTTGTTATGCATACAATACACGTATATAATTGAAAAACACGATATCACAAAGTGAACAGACCTGGTTCAGATATTGATACTGGTAACTGATGTATAGCTAGGTGTAAATAAAGCGACGTGCCTCTCCATAAATAGACTTACAGTGCACAATCAATCAGACGTCGGGTCTATACACTACGTAAGGAGTTATCGGCAAAACACAGTGACAACGTAATACGTGTCAAACTGGAATTGGTTAGAAATGTATAGCTTTGTTCGTATTGGAGAGCATGTTTTTTATTTGATATATGGTAATTCGATATTGCCAACAAAAAGTGATTGCGACCTACATGTACATGTATCTAGTAGGGCTACAGCCACTTCCGTACTAAATTGTTGTGCTTTGATAGCATACACAAACAGGTTAAACATTCTGCAGTATTACTACCTTACAAGTTTCATTTACTCGCTTCATCCAAGAGCATTTAAACATGCTATACATGTAGTTACACACACGGTTCTGAATTAAGGAATTGTTCTAACTTGTTTTTCTATTTCTGAGCTTTACATAGATTTGGGGAAAATTTCTACAGATTTCGTCCTCAACTCAAATAATGCTTTCAACTAGAAACACGTAATTACTTTCCTAAAATAAAGAGAACTTTCGTGAAATTCGGGCCTGTAAATATAACAACATGGAAGGTTCAAATACAACTTAACACAACTCATAGTTAGAATAAAAATATTACCTAAAGCACGCTTATGGTAAGGCTTAAAACGTACGTAACGCACGAGATGTTAGTGCTCAAAGATCAACATATAAATACATCAAGGAAGCGATTGGTCAAGGCTGCAATTCGTTACCCTCATCTTAATAGACATCGCCGCCTAAAGAGCCGGGTCGTAAGGCATGGATTGATTTTGGTTTAACAGGCAGTTTTATAAGCGATCATACACGAGCTAATATACATGCAGTGATGTGCTCTGTTCGTTACGACAATTGTTCGGTACTACAATAATGGCTGTGGTCACAACACTGTGATGACCGGAAGTACGTAATGAGATGTATTTATGATGGCCCCATAATAAGGAGAGGTTGAGGTGTGACAGTAACGATTCACAGACACAGACGTCTATGTGTGCTCAATAGCATCGGCTTGATATATTATGCTTCTTTTAGCAAGATTCAAGTTGGCAAGATGACGCGAAATGTTATCGAAATAACTAACCAGAATGATACTTGTATATTTAACAAGGAAACCTATCAACAGGATGTCATGTTGCTAATAAATTTTCAGTTTTCAGGAAAGTTTGAAATCGATAGTTGTTAAATAATATGAAAGCTAATAAAAGGGATATACGACATAATGTGTTTTAAAAGAACCCCGACAAATAACCAATACATGACAACACGTTCTTTTTATTGGTTTCTTTACATTAGTGTCGTATTCTTTTTCCACATTGCATTGCCTTTGTACCCACGGATATCACGTTATGTAGCGCGATCTGTCCAAAACCTAGTGTTTGAAACGACATGTTCTTGTAAACACTTCACCATCACAAATAGATAGCTTCTGTGAAACGATTTCTTCCTGTTGAATATTGCCAATCCTAACGCTTACTTGAAACCTCGGCTCAAAAATCTGCAATCTTGCAAATAGTGGGGTTTTTTTCAATAGAAAGGAAACTTCTTGCATCAGGGATTCCTGCCATTGCAGGCAATACACTACATAATTACACTAGTGTTTCGTAACAACATCAAACCTGCATGTACATGTACATGTATGTCGTTTTGAGTATAACTAGCGCTGCGCCGGGATAAAACCGTTCTATATATAGACCGATGGGTTAGAACGACAGTATGCAAGTTTCAGTGGTCCAGGTTTCGAATCCAGATTTTAGAATAAGCGCACCGTTGTTTTCTTTGTGGCTTATTCTGTTTTGTTTACTTTATCTTTATCATTAAATATTTTGCATAAGAGTTTTGTAAGGTATAGTATTCTTCATAAATGTTTTATCCATGTTATAATTCTGCTGAACAAATACAATTTATTATAGATAAATACATTTATGTGGCTTCATCTAATAAGCCCATGTATAAGATTTGGGGATTTCAAAATTACGCGCCAAAACTTTTGATGAGATTTGCCTTGTTGTCGGGATGCCAATCACCGACTCTGCGTGTTATCACGTGGTTCTTCTAAATAGTTTATCAAAACAAAGCGCCGACACTTTTCGATCATCAAAGCCCACCATCCAACCCCTCTTTTCATTGTTCTATATATATATATATTAGATGTACACACCACCTCTGGATACCATTTCAGTTTCCATAACCTTAAAGTATATAAAATTGTGTTGTACAGTGCAGGTTTGTTTAATTTAGAATTAATGATTTTATTTACCTTTTGTGTGTGTTAAGTTATGATTTATGATATATGTAACAGTCAATGCCGGATACTTTCAGAAGTGACGATATATTTGAATATTGTTTCATTCCTTTCTTAAGCTTTATGCCATCTAAAGTATTGACACGGTCGGTGGTGAGACAACACCTCCAGTTGGTCAGAGCTGTATCACTCGATACTTCAGGTAAACCTACCTTCCCCTTCCTACATAAATAGAAAAAAGATTAAAGGGAGTGAGGGCTACATGTAGGTACGTTTCTTGTTGTATATATGTTATATCATTTCAACTCCGTCATTTTAATAAAAAAAAAAATGACAAACAATTGGAACTTGAAATATATATTGATGGCGTATTGTCTTTGAATAACTAGAATTCTTACTTGTATCTCATTTATCCCCATTGCAAGATTATCTCGAAGACTTTTGTTGACCTAGACTTGTATGATAATCTCTAAACCAAACCCTGTGACTGATGTGGCTTCTTAAATGTCTTGCTTGTTTAAGATGATATCTGAGCAGAACACTTTCTCCCAATAAGCCAACATGTTTATCGCAAATTTCAGACGGATTGGAAAAAAGGAATATTTGTATATGATTAATTTATTAGGAGATTCCTCATCCTTTGTTCAATTTTTGAGAAAGCTGAAGTTTGGGATGATAACGGCTTCGAAAATAACCTGTTTACAGTACAGTGATTTTTTGTATCCATAATGACAATCCGAAGCTACAAAGCCATACAAAATGTTAAAAATACTTATATGTAAATGAATCTCAGTAAGCCTATTTCTTTATTCACGTCGAGACCACGAGCGCATCCAATTACATCAGTCAACTGTATGTGCATGTGAGCTTCGATTTATTCCAACCACTTCCGCATTAGTTTCGGGAATATATTTGGTCGTTAAATTGACAACAGCAACGTGGAAACAAGGCATATTATTTCCGACTCCGACCAATGTAGTATACCATCAGGCCTATCACCAACCACAGGCCCCGTACATCGGCAGGCATGGCGTTCTGGTTTATCAGATCATAAATCGGTCATTAAACTAAACTTATATGGGTAAATCAAAACTTGATATCGACCATGACCTGGGTTGGATTTTAACTGGAATAAGGACGGTAATCCCCATCAGTTAATCGAAACGACCACGGATTCAAACGTAATATGTTGTATGGTGCAAAGCCAGCCAATCTAGCCTAGTTCGACCTTCATATTATAAACGGTTGTATGGGTTCATTCGACCGTAAATTGGCGTCTCCATTTTTATCGTGTGCTTCTTAAACACCCAGACAAAAAAGCAACATGAACAACAAGTGGCTTAACAATACAAAAAGAAAAGAAAAGAAACAATATAACATATTAATATCCAAGACACTTATTAAGAGTGTTTTTGAATTAAAACGTAAGCGCATTGATTTATTGGCGCAAGCCCAATAAGTGAAATAGAAAACTGTTTACTGAAACCTCAATTAGCGCTTTTACAAGTCAGCGCAATACTTAAAGTGTTAAAGCGTTAAAATTATTAGAATACCTCTAAAATATGTACGGTATACTTATCACAGATTCCCTGCATCAGTCTTAATAAAAGAGTACACTTTCTTCGGTATCAGTTAATTATATATAAGTAATGGTCCATTCTATAAAGGGTAATTCGTTTCAGAATTTATTATGTATTTCTATTTGTTCAAGTGTTTCCTTAGTTGTTGTTGGACTCGTCAAGTCCTGTAGCAATCGGTCAGTGGATACATGTAGGCTGTTTACAGATGTTGACTTAACGTTTGAATTTGTCGACTAAATGATTACGCCATTTATATATTACCCACAAATAGATAATAATAATACACAATATTTGTATAACGCTCTGTATTCCGTCTTTGCGTATTGCAGAGTTATCTTCTCTTGGGAGTAGGTATTGATTGTTACGTCACTTGTTTGTGAGAGTAACGTCATCAATGTTTGAGAAAACGTCGTAATTTTCTCACACAAACCAATGACGTAACAATTAATACCTGCTCCCAAGAGAGGATAACTCTGCAATACGCAAAGACGGCATCTTCACTCTAGGGCGCTTTACAACACATGAATGATAGTATGTTTACAGTGACAGATATAAATAAAGCAGAATAAAAGGCGTACACACAATAACAATAATAGACTATAATTTAGAGGACAGTTCCAGTTTGCAATAATAATAAATATTCCTTCCGCCTGCTGGTTAACCTAGCACTGTTTATACCTTTAATTTGTTGTTTACATTACATGATACTGGGAACATCCACATATCTATGTAGGATAGTTCTAATGATTATTTTTGTTAGTTGTGTATATCATTTGATAAAAAGTTTTAATGTTTTAATGTATTTTTGCATAGCAGAAATAAATAATTGCAACTGTTCTCCCAGTTTGCAGCTAATGAAGGTATATTTTTATATTATCTTCAATGCAAAGAACGGTACTATTTTTTCCAAATTACCAATATACAAACAGGTTTGTTTCAGTTGTTGATAAATTATGTGAAACAGTTTGTGGATAAAGGTGATCTCGTGATAAAAGTTATGCTTTTGTGACGAAGCTGTGTTACATTTTGTCATTCATCGATTATGGACGTTTGTTGAGGTCAATATGTGGTTATATAGAACTGGGGAAGCGATATTAACCGACGAAGGTTCATATAACCACATATTTACCGCAATAACTGTAATATTATATGTTTAATAATGTTTAAATCATTGAAAAGATAGAAAGCATGAACATTTTCAGGTAAATAATATTTCATTTGGCAGAGAATATCGTGACGTTATAATTGAAATGAAATTATAAATTAATTATTGACCAGCTGTTCCCAACAATGGTTAGAAAGAGTCAATATCACAAATCATAATCCAAGTGATTATGATCTAACATATTAGGGATGAAGGGACCTTGTGCTTCGACGCTTTGGTACATGTATATAGTCCCCTTGTGTGAAACCACTGTGGATATATAAAGTCCTTGTGAGCAATGGTTTATATTGCCTCTGTAAGATGCCCCTGTGACATATATCGTCCTTGCGTGCTGATGATATTTAACATGTTGGTATATATTGTCTTTTATGGTGACATTTTGCTTTGTATTCGATTTAGTAGCACCTAGTTCTAAATCTAACCTCACAAATAATCCGAATTCAATTAAAACAATACTATTTAACGGTTAACTACTCTTGAATGACATATAACATTAGTTCTAGGTTTTGTGAGCCGTAAGAACATCAACCATGTGCAAGATGGAATTACTACCATGATATATAGTCATTATACTAATCAATGTATTTTACACTGTACCAAAATTGGTAATGCCATAGGTTCCGTCATGTTCAATTTCAATAAATCGATACGTACTTCATTATATTAATTTTAACAGAATAAAAATGAATTTAGCTTCAGGAAATCCCACAACTTAAAGTCGTTATAGACGCGAAAAATTATACATCACATCACGAAAATTTAATTAAAAATCACATAATTAGATTGATGAGCCAGTTCCTCTTGGAGGGTAAACATGACCTGTATCACGAGATAAACACGTACATCTGGTTAGATTTCCTGTATCGTATCTGCTAAATAAGGTAGGATTAACGTTTGCAATAACAGCACGCTGCGTGTGTTTACTGTATGCTCTTTCCATGTATAGATATACAACGTACTTGATTTGAACATAAACAGTCAATCCTTTTTAGATCTCGCTTGTCAAACCCAATTAATGAATAAGAATTTATTTTCTTCTCTCTAGTTATGTTTTAATTCAAATAACACGGAAATTTATTTTAGCGTTAACACATAGAACCACAGGGGCCAAGAACTTTTACAACACGACAAAACCTCATAAACATTCACAAATAGCTGGTGATGTCACCAAGTTAAAACATGTACTTCCGGTACAGCATGGTATACATTTGTTTAGTGTGTCATTCACTACTCATTGTACATGTTTGTAATTGTATTTATCACCAAATGTTTTCTACGTCAACAAGACCTTTAGTACGGATTTGATATTTAATGGAGAGAAAGAGTTTCATCGATTTCGAGTTCGAATTATGTGTTTGTTTACTTTTCAAAATTATCCTGTTGCTTCTGTCTTATCTAATTCATGATATATATAATAGTCGGTTCAAGACGGTCATTTAACAAAGCAGACGTGAACCTTTTATTTTCAAATAGGGTAAATCGAACGAAACAGAAATTATTGATTGTTTTGTTTATAAGATACAATCTTGTTAACCTGATTCAGTAAGTTAGATTATCACCGTGTAGTTAAGTTTAGGGAGTTAAACTATAGTAAATCCGAGACGTTACGAACCCTGGTAGCACAAGGGAGTGATGTTTTTTCACTGACTAGTGGTGTGGTTGACGTAACAGTGTCTACATTGTCAATAACCTGATGTGGTACGTTGAACTATGTTTTATCCCGGACACGTTACTTTGTAAACAGACAGTGATACGAAGCATTCGAGAAAACGATGTGATTATATGACCATTTCGGAAATGACATACGCGCTTACATAACCTTCCTTTCAAACAACTATTCGAACCTGCCACTCCATACAATACAGTGCTACTCTCGTTGTGTAAGCCTATATGACACGTTGGACTACATGGCTGACCTTTACTGTGCGCAATTGTCTGTAACCGACATTAAAGCTGATTACGTCCAACTCTCGGATATCACCACCCACAAATGGTTCCATCTTTCATCTCTCTCGTCTCTTTTACACTGTCACCTTATCATCATTCTTTCCTGTCATCTCGTATCTGCTATTCCTCATTCTGATTAACCTCACTCAATTTCTTCCTACCCTTCTTTCCTCTATGGGATTGACATGGATGAGTCTGCCTGCTCTTACTTAAATCAATTGCGGTCGAAGCAGTTATATTCGTGTGTAAAGGCACATTTCCCTGAGCAGTGACCAATTCAATTACATCTGTTAATTGATATGAAAATGTTGGCCGTATCAGCTATTTTCTCTTCAGTGTGATACGTGCTCATCACTGCTACGATTTTGGCTGTTTTCGAGCAGGGGATGGAGGAGGGGAGGACGACTGGATATCGTGATGTTCGTCTGCATGAATAGACATGTGAATATGTATATGGGGCACTCGTGTGGATAAATATGTATACATGCATAGTAATGTATCGTGCACATATCTTTCGCATACACTTTATATACCAACACCGTGTACTTCTATACATATGCTTTTGCGTTGTTACTGTTTCCCGGGATTCATATAGAGAATTCATAACGTTATTGAATAACATGCCAGGTTTCAGCACTAGGACACGTAGCACATATTAATTACGTGTTCACATAGCGATTCAAACAACGCAGGAATTTGGTAAGCAACGTGTTATTCAACATAAATATGGTAAACAAAATATTTTTCCAAACAAAGTTGGGTTATGATTAAGATTAGGCTTTTCAAACAAAGCAGGAATTTGGTAAACATGATGTTATTCAAACAAAGTAGAGGATAAATGGTAAACATTACGTTCTTCAAACACAGCTGGGATATAGAAAACAAAATCTTATTCAGACATAGCGTGTATATGGTAAATAATATGATATTAAAATGAAGTGGGGATATAGAAAACAATATCTTATTCAGACATAGCGTGTATATGGTAAATAATATGATACTAAAATGAAGTAGGAATATGGTAAACAATATCTATTCAAACGTAGCAGGGATATGTATCTTATTCAACAATTGTAGATATCGTTAATTGTTTCTAAATAGGATGATTTTTTTTCTAGAATAAACATTATGTCATTCTGAATTATAAAAATAGTTCTAAAAAATAATCTGCACACCGTAACATAACAAATCCTTAATTGTAATGACATGTCTGCAGTGTTGAGCTAAGAAAGAGCCTAATGGGTTTAACCCTTTCACCACTGTAGACCATATAATGGACTCATCCAGATCAATGCAGGGTAGAGTCTACTAAAGTTACATAGGGGTGAAAGGGTTAAACAATATGTTTGTTCTTCGTCCGTAAACACTATAGTCATCTCAGTACATATGTAACGTCCATAACATAAACTCAGGCATCATCAGCAAAACACGTACTATCTTAAATATATCCTTCGTAAATTTTGATTTCCATTTGGTTCCTAGTCTCTCCAATGATTTCTAGAAGGATGAAAAAGCTGTATGCTGCAGCATAACTCATTGTGATTCACGTTTGTGATACGTTCATATTGTAAGACGTGACTCGCATCTGAACTAGATAGATATTGTTGATTGATTTTTATTTTTTATTTTGCATACAAATTCAAGAAGAATGGAAATGTTATCAAATCATGACATGGGTTTTTTCAACACATATCATGCAAAATAATTGTCATTTTGAAAAAAAAATCATATTCCATGTAAACATATTGATCAGATATAAAGGGCCGCATTGTTTGTCGTCTTAAGTTCTATTCGAAATTATATGTAGTGGTACCGGTAAAAACCTTTTTAAAATGACATTATCATTGATACATTGTTGTTATATCGGTGTGGAATCTTAGATGTTGAATTTTCGACTGGAGTGTTGTATACGTCTCTCTTACCCACTCACAGTTACATTAACCGCCGTTAACACCCAAGCCCCGTATCCAATAAACTGTTATCCTGCTCAAACCCAGATTCCTGTGACAGTGATCAATTAAATATAAATCATATTTTGTCAATGATATGAAAGAAATGTTGAAAAAAAATAAGCTGATTACTGTTTACAGTGTTTCCACTTTTTTATCTTGTTAAATGATTAAAATGAGTTGTTAAAAAGTTGGTCGATCACACCATCAATGCTCATAGAATCCATGAGAACGGTTTCGTAATTACGGGCCCTGGTATGCGACTTTTAATATGACATTTCATTGATATATTGCATTTATTTAAGTTTAGGTTCTTGGATGGTAAAACGTTCGACTGGACTTGCTATTCAATGTGTTGTGTACGTACATACGTGTTTCGCTCACAGTTACGGTAACTGCCGTAAACACCTGGCTTCATTTGGCCTGAACGCGTTGCCAATATCAGTCCGACCTTTCGGTGGAAGAGTAATTCTAAACCGAACGCTCTTTTATACCTTACAGACTTCCTAGGTTATATGTTGCCTTTATGAGCTTGAATATCAATGTTCGGTCTCCTGTATAAAATGTTAATTAAATGTCGACCGGCGTTATAATACTGAACTTTGTATGTGTATGTAGTAAACCATAATTACTTACGTGTACTATATATTTACATTGATCGAGTTATATAAACGCACTTTACATTATAACCTAAACAGAAATATGTGATGCTGTCATCGATTTGTGAGGTTGCTGAGCTGCGACATGGACGGACAGCATGATAACAGTATGGTCAACTTCTTAAAAAATAAGCAATCACTGGGTAAAGGAAAATATCACAGCCAAAACTAACTACACATGTCCTTAAATTGTAATAAATAGGGAAATAAAATAAAAGCATCAATGAATATAAGATTTTGTTATGGAATGCTTTGTTTAAATTAATTTCCGCGAAGCATTTTAAGCTTGACCAACATTCTATACATGAGTCTGGTGTCAACTCGAGCTGTTACGTATGATTGTGTTATCTGCAGCTTTGATCAGCTTTATGGCCATTACATCGTGACTACTAGATTGCTTGAAAGAAAAGCTTCTCGGATTGACACAGAAGACATCTTAAAGGAAGCCTACTATCTGGACTCCTGTGGATCGCCTTCTATGTGGTCGTTCTATGTAAATGCATGACAGATACTCTGGCTTTTCGTTCCGATAAAGGCGGGTTTTATGACAAGTGCGCAATTATATCTGATACCGTACGTCAAAAGTTAACTCGGGATGAATACATCTTCTTTATTATTTGGAACTTCTGCATAAAATCGATTGAGTAGGATAAGCATTACCATAAGTTTCTTATGGTTTTTCATACTTTCTTACATTTGAACCGACGCAGTGTCGCCTAAATGGTCTTTTTATATCATCATGTGTCTTTTTAGCCTTTGTGCGACCTTCATGTCTAGTTAAGTCACGAATATCTCCTGTATTTGAGCAATTATGTACTTTTAAACAGACTCTAAACCATGTATAGTTTACCGATTAGTAACTGTCGATGTCTCCCGTTTTGTATTGCTTAAGGTTAAAACTGCGTAAAACAATGCAAGGCAAAATAATAGGAAAGACACCAAAACGTCAACACACAAGGTAAATGGTAAAAACATATGAAGAAATGACAAAAACAGATCAGGGCCAAGTTGTTCAAAACATGATTAGCTTAACCACTGTTTAACGACATTTTTCAACCTTCAATAATTTCGTCAAGGTAAAAAGGTAATTTTACACGTACATTTACTACACTAAATACTTTATATCTGGAAAGTTGTAACTCATTTAATAGATGTGTAATCACTGATTAAGCTAATCACCCTTTGAACAACTGGGCCCGGAGGGGACACCTTAACAAGAAGAAAACAGTTATTAACAGCCACTAAACTTAAACCGAAATCGGCTGTTTCCAAGGGAGAAGGATTTCCTGAACCATCACATTAAGTTTAAAATATGATGTTTCTGGTAGAATCCGGGAGAGTAAGAAGGTCACCAGTCCTCTAAGACATACTGAACGACAAGTCATTTATAATAAAAAAACACTTTTATAATAAAAACACTGCAGAAAATAAGGCATCGGGTCGACCGAAATATTTCAACATCCTTGACTGTCTTCTCTCGGACAGGAAACCTCGAATGATTAGCTATCAAAACCCATGCATACAAAGAGAAAATCTCGTCAAATAAAATACAAAACAAATGGACTAGCTGTATATCAGGTTATTTATAAGTTACGGTTGCAAAAAAAAAAAGTAGAAATGTAAATAACCGCCTTTGAATGTCCGAGTTTATATCTCCAAACCTTTGTGGTATGTTATGGAAAGTTTGAATTCATTTTTTGTGATTAAGTGAAAAATTTCAACCTACGAAAAAAAGCCTTTTTTACAGTATAAGTTAAAAAGTCGATGTAAAGGCAATAGAAACAGTGAAGACACGCGAACGGAAATACGGAATAACATTGAATGAAGGGGGACAAATTTGTTATCTTACACCTTTACCGTATATGCACCTCGATTTTGCTTCACTTGTAAATATTCATTTGGACACAACGCGTTCCTTTACAGTTTGGGGGTACTGTTTATATTTGGTATCAGAACCCCACATCAAATCACGACCATTTTACCTGGGTGAATTAGAGGTCAGCTAGTAGATATATATTGCCGCTCTACAACTGTAATTGTTTATAACTTATTTAGCTAACAAGACAAATAAGTACACCAGTCAATTTGGTACATTTCCGATCAATGACCAATTGAAAATGATTGGCTGGGCTACTCCAATCCATACGCAATCAAGATGTCGTTCTAGATTCTGTCCTGGTGACGATGGGGTCAGCGGTACCCATGGTAGTAGGTTTCAATCTTTGATCCTTTTTTGATAATTTGAAGATAAAACACACATGTACTAGGTTACATTTTTGTCACAATCGGATATACCTTGCAAGCACAAAAATGGCCATTTTTGAAGAATGTTTTCCTATTTTTTGTAAAAAGATAAAGGTAGAATAGTATAACATAATGCCATAAAGTGGTTGAAACCTTGAAGAGCTAGCGATTAGATATCGCTCTCGTCCACTTCTACCGACTTATCCATATTGATGTCACTAAGTATGAATACTGGTAACCGTTACAATATTAGGTTATCGCCTTTCTATGTTATGTCCGCCTTTCTGGTTCAATTAGCCATGCATTAGAGTCATCGATTACATGTAAGTTGGTGTTATATGTTTATCCGGTGTATAGCATAGATTTATGGAAATGGAGCGTTGAACTTGATTGGGAATGTAACTTTATACACGTATTATCAGTCCATCGCCCCCCCC
>NW_018407883.1:1796777-1836665 GCF_002113885.1 Mizuhopecten yessoensis | reverse complement strand
AAAAAAAAAATAATAACATATAAATATCATGGATACTAGGTTCATATTTTTCATTAGGGTAGGGGAAGAGGGATTTGAGGCTCTCAACCACACACTTTTCCATTTCATTTCTCACAGAAAAATGTATTTGATTTACCCTAGAGCCCTTCAATGGTATAGTAAAAAATACCCTAATGCTATTTTGAAAAGCAACTTCATCGTTTAGGTTTTTATCAATATGATAGTAAAAAATATTTTCGCAGCAGTTTCATTTTTTGTTCACTTGAAGTAAAAAGTCCGCCAATTCAACAGGGAACATTGTGTAACACTACAAATCCTATAAATGGAAACCCGACACTGAATGACACTCCATACATAAACACTAAATTCAATAATGTATAAAACAAAATGCGCATTAACGTTTACCTCGTCAACC
This sequence comes from Mizuhopecten yessoensis, assembly GCF_002113885.1. Taxonomy (NCBI): domain Eukaryota; kingdom Metazoa; phylum Mollusca; class Bivalvia; order Pectinida; family Pectinidae; genus Mizuhopecten; species Mizuhopecten yessoensis. The sequence goes on along the minus strand of NW_018407883.1, from coordinate 1,836,250 downwards.
CCGAGTGATATAACGGCGGATAACGATACATCTATGTGTTCTGGACCAAAGCACATACTGTACATGTCCGAGGTGTAGTTTTACGATGTTAACGATTCGTCAGGGTTTTCTTTTTCCTTTTTTATTTTATTCGTTTCCGTATTTTTGTTGTATTTGTTTTTCTCTGTTGGCGCGGTGTCATATATTCCTGTTTCCGTTTAATCTGATACGCCTGCACATTAATGAATTATTAAATATTTCGTTTGTTTTACCCGACCAGGCGCTGAACTCCCGACGTTTGTTACAGCGTGTGTTTGCCGTGTTACAGAGCAGCTGAAACGTACGATGGACATTTTAAATCTATTTCCTGACACGTACATGTATTGTTAATGTGAATTGCCCTGAAAGTGATATAGTAGTTATACAACAAAAATACCTGATTTTGTGACGGAATAGGGACAAAACATTCATCGATCATTTCCGCCTCCCGGTTACCATATGCTGGTATGTTTACATGAATATTTGCACTGTAAGCACGCTCGTGTTTATAAATATGTGATTATGTTGACGCAGTTCGTTCTGTTGATAACAATTACTGTGGCACCAATCGATTTCAGGCCACCCTTTACGGAATGTAAGGTATTACCAATGTCGGTTACACGTAGAAATAGACACTGACACAGATCGAAGTGACGTCATACAATGGAGGGGTCGGTTATTTATGTCCCCATCTAACACATTCTTATCAAACGTCGTAATTCCATACGCCCGCCGGAATATCAAAATCACAGTAATTTCTCACCGAGTTACGTACTAATCTTATTGTTAGCTTTTTAGTAGATGTGTAATGAAAGTAACATTGTTTACAAACAAACGAGCCTTTGTGCTTTTGTTTGTTCGTTGAATTTTATTTTCCCATGTATGTGTACATTATTGTATGTGTTTAAACATACTGACAATTTCAATACTGATTACAATTTGTCGTTATCATTCATCGCCGCATTTAACTGTTTGTGCTTGATATGAAGACGGCTGGAATTAAAATTACATGTCCATTTTACACAAACACATGCAATAAAAAAAAGCTGTTATCACGTACAACAACCTGGTATCCCAAATATTGTGTCTATTTCAAATCAATAACAATTTTATGAGAAAATCTGTGTCTTTAGTGCGATTGAGTTATGTAAGCGATAAAACCTTTAGAATAGAAATAAATCAACTTTTTATAGAAAAGTTTTTATTGTATTAGAAATACAGAAGATGTGATATATATGATTTGCAGCGCTACATAGCTCCTAGGAGTATTCTATAGTACATATGTACGGATACGTTAAGTAGAATTTATGTAAAAAGTCCACAATAGCAATCTTATTTACAGATTTTAAGCAGGCCTTTTGTGGTGCAATATTTCATCAATTTCTTATTTTCAAAGATTTATATTTGATATCCCCCCTTTATCATTTCCCTTCGCTGACTCTTTGTATCGACTTAGTTGCAATTTTTTATTATTTCTATTGAATTTAATAAAATGAATATTAGAATCATTTTATGATATCATAGTCCGGTTGGCATATTAAGTTAAAGGCTAAAACATTACTCGTACCTAATAATCCACTATTTACTTATAAATAGGAAATAAATATGGCTGGGACTACTTTAAAGCATTAACCTGATGTGCTGTAATCGTGAGTGGAAATGCAAGGCAATAAAAGGGATGTTATAGTTTATGATAAACTGATATTAATTTGTTGTAATGTGATACGGTCATTATTGCTAGGCCTAAAGATGTCGGATTTTTACAACAATCGTTTTGTCTATTGTCATATTTCTGTCGGTTTCCGATTGTCTACCGTTTCGTTGTATTATTCATCTGTTAATGGGGCGTTTCAGATTTTATTGAATTACCAATAGTGCAGAGTGTCCAGTCAAACTGGTATAACACCGTCATACTATTGTAGTTGACAAGAATAATAAAAAAAAGTTCGTCGTAGCTAAATACCGAGATTGATGGCGGCTACTATGATGTCGTGTGGTATGTTATGCGGTAGCAATTTGGTGACGTCTAATGGTTGTATGTGGGTAGGAGGGAATGGCAGTTATTGAAGAGATCTGGTGTGGACTACTTTATCACAACAAGTACTATTACAATCAAATATTGCGATCTAGTAAGCACTAAGGGAGACATTTTCAAATCGAAAGTTTGTTTGTGTTTTCTTGAGTTTAGAAGGAAATTATAAGGAGCTTTAATATTTACGTTTTAACCAGTGGCAGACCCAGGGGTGTTGCCCTAGTTGCCCGGGCAACACCCTTTTTTCTGTGTCCAAAAATAAACTTTGATTTTCTGTGGCAAGCAGCAGTTTGAATATCTATATATGCCTAAGGGTGCAGTTGCCCAAACAAAGAGTCCACTACTTATACTCTAAACAATAGGAGATTAATCCTCTTTTGTTTATATATTAGTAGGGTCTCCAGGTGAAGGCTCATCAACGGGAATGTCTACCTAATCGTATTGTTCTAATGTCACGGTGTGGTGATCACCCTGTTCGTTGAGAGAGGATAAAACCATCTGTTGGAATTAGGTATATAGGTTAATTGTTATATCAAAGGTAGAGTCCATTTCATGATAGATATATCTGAATTTTCACCTTTGGTTTCATGTACACATGATCATCAGGAGTGATTTATTATACCTATTAAAAAATGTAAATTTCAAAAATGTCAAAGACAATAAAGCATCCACCTTAGCATCACGTTTTCAGGTGAATAATAACCAATGTAAGCATAAAAGCCTGGCATGTATATTTATATCCTTTTCAACCGGTGTTGCCCTTGTACATATGCATGCATACAAATTCACAATAAAAGACAAACAGTCAAATCATAATTCATATCTATGACAAAATATATCAATATTGAATTGCCAAAATGCTCCCCTAAACTACATGCACATGAAAGGCATGACACAAACATCAACATTTTAACCAATAACCAACATTTTTACCATTGTTTCAGAGAATTTGTTAACACTCGCTCCGCTCGGCCATCATAAAATATAACCTGGAATAATACCGCAAACTCAGAAAACTATTCTATGCCTTATTCGATCTGTTTGACAATGGTGACGTCTAACGGTTTTCTGTTGGGAGGAGGGAATGGCAGTTACTGAAGAGATCTGATGTGGACTACTTTATCACAACAAGTATTACAATCAAATATTGCGACCTAGTAACCCACTAAGGGAGACATTTTCATATCGAAAGTATGTTTGTGTTTTCGTGAGTTTATTAGGTAATTATAAGGAGCTTTAAGATTTACGTTTTAACCAGTGACGGACCCAGGGGTGTTGCCCTAGTTGCCCGGGCAACACCCTTTTTTCGGCGTCCAAAAATAAACTTGATTTTCTGTGGCAAGCAGCAGTTTGAATATCTATATATGCCTAAGGGTGCAGTTGCACAAACAAAGAGTCCACTACTTATACTCTTAACAATAGGGGATTAATCCTCTTTTGTTTATATATTAGTAGGGTCTCCAGGTGAAGGCTCAACGGACTGTCTACCTAATCATATTGTTCTAATGTCACGTTGCGGTAATTATATAATCACCCTGTCCGTTGAGAGAGGATAAACCATCTGTTGGAATTAGGTATATAGGTTAATTGTTATTTCATGATAGATATATCTGAATTTTCACCTTTGGTTTCATGTACACATGACACCAGGAGTGATTTATTATACCTATTAAAAAATGTAAATTTCAAAAATTTCAAAGACAATAAAGCATTCACCTTAGAATCACGTTTTCATGTGAATAATAACCAATGTAAGCATAAAAGCCTGGCATGTATATATATATATCCTTTTCAACCGGTGTTGCCCTTGTACATATGCATGCATACATATTCATAATACAATACAAACCGTCAAATCATAATTCATATTTATGACAAGATAAATCAATATTGAATTGCCAAAATGTTCGCCTAAACTACATGCACATGAAAGGCATGACACAAACATCAACATTTTAACCAAAAACCAACATTTTAACATTGTTTCAGAGAATTTGTTAACACTCGCTGGCATATTCAATTAAAGGCTAAAACATTAATCGTACCTAATAATCCACTATTTACTTATAAATAGGAAATAAATATGGCTGGGACTACTTTGATAAGTAAATCATTAACCTGATGTGCTGTAATCGTGAGTGGAAATGCAAGGCAATAAAATGGATGTTATAGTTTATGATAAACTGATATTAATTCGTTGTAATGTGATACGGTCATTATTGCGAGGGCTACAGAGGTCGGATTTCTACGACAATTGTTTTGTCTATTGTCATATTTCTGTCGGTTTCCGATTGTCTACCGTTTCGTTGTATTATTCATCTGTTAATGGGGCGTTTCAGATTTTATTGAATTACCAATAGTGCAGAGTGCCAAGTCAAACTGGTATAACACCGTCATACTATTGTAGTTGACAAGAATCACGTTTTCATGTGAATAATAACCAATGTTAGCATAAAAATCCTGGCATGCATATATATCCTTTTCAACATGTGTTGCCCTTGTACATATGCATTCATACATATTCACAATAAAAGACAGACAGTCAAATCATAATTCATATTTATGACAAAATAAATCAATATGAATTGCCAAAATGTTCGCTAATTTACATGCACATGAAAGGCATGACACAAACATCAACATTTTAACCAAAATCCAACATTATTACCATTGTTTCAGAGAATTTGTTAACACTCGCTCCGCTCGGCCATCATAAAATATAAATACTCTTTGTTATAAAATATCACCTGGAATAATACCGCAAACTCAGAAAACTATTCTGTGCAATATTCGATCTGTTTGACAATGGAAATAATGTCCGATAAATTTTAGCTTTCTACGCTTGGCAGTGCTTAACCAAGTAAAATTAGTATTACATCTACAGGAAAAAAAATCGCCTCGCTCTGCTCGCCAGGGAAATTCTTATTGTCACAATCTCAGAAATAATAAAGTTCTATATATTGTTTGGTGCCAGAAAGTAGTATACATGAACAACCGACATGACAATCTTTTTCTGAGTTTAAAATTTTGGGCAACACCCAAAATTAATCCCTGGGTCCCCTCCTGTTTCAACTATGCAGGCCAGAAACATAATTACAAATGTATGTATTACTCGTTCCAGGAAAAGAAACAATTTTAGAGAGAAAAACCTAAAAAGCTCTTATATGAGGGTGTATCATGAACACCAATAAGAGATGACACCAGATGTTCCGGTAGATAAAGCGTTGATTGCATCACGTGTTGCCCCATACAAGGTGATGTTAAACGCCAAGAACGTATGACCGAGTCTTATACATATTTCCTCTTTGATATCGAGGGCTGGTCACCTTGATTTTCTAACAGGTTATATCTATGATACAGTTTGCTGGTTCTAGTCCTCAAATATTTCCTCCGTCATATTAACGACTGTTTTGTACCTTCGAACCTGCCAGGGACTAGAAGTGACTGAACGTGTATTCTTTGAATTCCGGTCAAAATGATGATCGTAAAATTCTGAATTTCTAGAATTAGAAATAAAACAGCTGCAGTGAGTTACCTCGGATACGTTATGATGACGCTAAAAAACTGTTGTAAATAACACGATTGTGTAAAACAGCAATTTGATTTGATGAATACTTACAATTGTACATAAAAGTTAACGCGTGGTTTTCGCTCATTAGTCGAGTGCTAAATAATCCGTTGTCAGACTGTCCCACACTGTTTGTCAACTAGGTGCTGATACAGTTTGGTTGCGAGAATACCATTGCAACTACATTTGTAAATCGGGCTAGAGAATATATAACTTTCTACAAATTTGCGCGGAATTCATGTAAGAAGTAAAGAAAACGTTATCGGGACGTTTTGAGAAAGAGCACGTAATTTGAAAACAAAACAGTATATCAAAATGTAAATACACTACTGCAAATTCACAATCGATGAAACTAGAGAAAACAAAAATAAACGCAAAACTTTTGAAAAAATCCAAGTATATGCTATGCCTATGGAATTGATATAGGATAACTGAGGCAATGTTGACTAGCATGACTGTAGTGTCAGACATACGTGTGTATATGACATGTGGATATCTAATAATGGATAAAACATGTAAGACACGAAATTTAAGCGTATGCGTGTCGTCATAATCACCGGTATGGACTTTGAGGAACAAACATGGTTCGGACGTGATTCCAGATTCCATCGGATTCGTGACAGTCTTGAGATGAGAACTGAGCGTCTGCGTGATTGATCTAGCTAATTACTGTTTAGACAAAGGTCAAGTCCGGCGGTGGCTGTAGCTATGTTTATGCTACTGTCGACTTCGTATTTCATCCCGTCAGCATCGATCTCGTGTTAAAGGCCTGCTGGAATGCTGTAGGATACCATTGGTCTATGTAACCCATTTTACTGGCGATGGCCTGAGCGATGAATATGTCCCATCAATCTAGCTCGCACTTTCTGGCCTCATTCAGGTTAGCCGGTCAGGAAAAATAACCTTACAATCATGTCAATCGTTTTAACATTCAATCTTTATATTCTTTTATATACTTAGTTGCAGAGATGAAATTTCCAAAATGGCATATTTGAACGTAATTCAATAACTTAAATCGTCTATAAATAGATTGGTATAACAGATGGTACCGGAAACGTTTATCATTGGTTCCGCCTCCGTTTTTCTCTTGATTTCAAGGACAAACGATGCTGGTCGTAACTTCCAAACAATCGCTATCGGAGATGTAAAAGGAAACTTCCTTAGAACATGTTTATGCTTCTAGATTTCTCCAGACTCGAGAGTTACTTATAGGTTTGATTTGTATGCTTCTCTCGACTGAATATTTGTATTAACATTTTTGCGTTTTATTCAATGCGATACCTGAACAAATCTATAAATTGTAACTGTTTTTACACTAATTATACTTTTATCATACTTGTATTCGTCTTGCACACTGCAACACAGCAATCGTTGTAATGACTGTGAAGCAGACACTGCCAGTCAGGTTAATTTGGCGGTAACGAAAGCCAGATTCTCATATAAAAATGACAACTGATTTCTGTCTGTGTGGCACTCTCTTTAAGTAGAAGCTTTCTCAGCTGTCGACATTAATTATTTTATTTGCTGTATGAATGTAACAGGACAGAAGTCTGTTCATAATCCGTTCGATAGATTAGTATCAGTATAAAACCCACTGACGCGTCAATTCACATAATCGCTTATAACAACAAAAACGAGACGTTCCGAACGGTTCATTGTTTTTTTACATTGTAATTACAAGGACAAGATGTAAATTCAAATACGGTACGGTATAAAAAATGCACTTTCGGTAACAATTTGATTACGCATCAGACCGCATCACACTATATTCTCATCCTTGAAGTTTTCTATACAAAACATGATTAAACGGGTAACACTTCGAATTCCTGGAACAATATGCCGTCGGCTGCACGGTCACACCGCAAAACGGAATACAGTACATCTCAGGTATACAGTAACACGTACGTTGAGGTATTAGCTAGGAGGCATAGAACCAATAATTAGCGCCTGATAAGGCAGCCTCTGTAATATCCCCAAATTGTATTGACTGCTAATATATTGTATTGCAAAAACTATAAAGCGCCTTAACGTGGCTGATTCTAAATAGGCCACTACGTCAAACACTGTATACATGTACGTATGTAAATCATACAGTGTTTGCGCTATTCGTCGATAGGGGAATTACAAATACTATTACCTGTCGATTATGTTTAAGGAAATATAACAAAAAGGTTAATGCATGGATAAGCCCTCTTCTTAATTTAGATATTCCACTATTACGCCAGTTTACATATGTACGTGAGTTGATAAATATGTATACATAGGCTACTTTTCAATTTAGTATCACATTCTTATAAACTTAAGTCGCAATGCATCATTCTACGACGTTGCCAAATTTTCGGTAAAGGCTACAACTATTGGTGTGTCCCTCCATTTTTTCCCCAGTCTAATAAATTACAAAATGTGTAATTGAATATACACTGAACAGAAATATTGAAATTGTTTTCACAAAAAAACAATATATGGCATTGTAACTCGTTAGAGTTCCGCAGTTGTATGATTTATTTTGTAAAATCTTTGTGGTCCTTTATATGATACGTAGACGTACTGTTACCTGCTATACATGTATGTAACTCCGTCTACATCGCATTACGCCTTGTACGACAATAATTGATTAGTTTTAAGCCTTCTTTACTGTACATGTATTTTATAAGATTACATGCATATCTATAATCAACTTCAGTGTAGTATTATACTATATTACGTGTCGGGAAGTATGTGTTAATGATTGGACTGCACGCACCTGTTGTGTTCGCCTACAATTAATTACTACCAGATGTTGTACTTCCCGCGGATGATCTATTGTATTGGAATGTATGGCATGTTACTGTTCATTGTTAAACTTGATTAATCTGATGCACTTTTAATTACATGAGTAAATATTAATTCATTCATATGTCACTTCGACATTAACAAAATAAACCATACCAGTAGCTTACAACAGGCGCCGTTGCAACATCACGATAAATTGTCGTCTTTTTAAACTCCGTCTTGATGGCGAATTTATCACGACAATTGTTACATTCAATATACACCATAAAAGTATTAGTAACAAAACAGTCCTTAGCAAATCATGGTACCTACAACGTACATCATCACAACAATAATAGCATTCAAAATACGCCGTTCGCATTATCAGTATCAAGGTTGGCAATAGGACATTTTATCGTATTGTTTTACAAAGGGAAAACTCAGAAGAGGTATAACAACAAAACATGAATATACAACGTATACACCATCTCAACAATAGTAACGTTCAGTATACGCCAGAGAAATATAAGTAACAATGTCAACATAGCAAATCATACGATGTTCATCACAGCAACAGTAGTGACGTACAAAGTACGCCATTGCAAAATAAGGAACTACAAACGCGCGCTTTAACAACAATAGCAACATACAAAAATGTACATACTTTGTACGCCACAACTTGGGATAATCATGTATGTCTATTTCCCCGTGTCATATTACGTAAGTTAATGACTATTTATTGTTACTGGAACGAATTTTGGTATGTAGTGCATACTTATAAACCTTGTATAATTGTTACCGCATCTCGTTATAGGGAAATTGATCAAAAGGATTCTTTTCGAGTAAAAGTTAAGCGCGAATTCATACCACGTCCGGTAATTACCGTTACTATCCGAATCCGTCTTACGTTTCTGTAAACATCGACGGAAATGAAGTCCATATCTGTTTCCGCCGAAATACCTCGGTGATGGGTAAGATGCGTCAGATAGAACCGTCACATTAAGACATTATTTGCTCGGATATAACTTTAGAGGACGTTATTATTTTATCGAATGACTCCGTTATAGGAGAGGTGTAATAGCTATTCAATCAATACCATAGTCTTTTACGAGTTAATTCAATAAGCTTTCTCGCCGTATCGAGAAAGCGGACTATCTCAGTGCTTCTCCTTGTGTTAATTCCCTACGCAACTTCGGAAAGTGAATGACATTTTTTCCTTATGAAAACATACTTTTAAGTTCACCATCAACGTAGACGAGTCGTTTGTTTGTAGGGTTTATAATGACACGGGAACCTAAAGATTCTCTGGCAGATAACGGTAATCCAATAACGCAGTTATCAAAGTATAGATAGACACATTCACGCTCTTAGGTCGTCTTAAACGAGGGTTTATTTCATTTGCTTATAATGGAATAAGTATGGGATTTTTAGGGTGGCTATGCTAAGCTAAAAAAAAAAGACAAGAAACCTTCCGAGACGATTTTATAAATCTCCAGTGAAATTGAAACGAATCCTACAGTGTTTTTATTGAAAATACCAAACAGATAAAACGCTTTCGCCTTTTCATTTCTCAGTCACCTCATCTTCTGCATAACAATGTCATGATGCCATGTCCGTTGTCTTATCTTTAAGGTCATAGTTATTGATGCTTGCACACAGATATTTTCGTTCTGTTATCAAAAATAACGTACTTTTTTTTCTTTTCTGTAATTTATTCAATCAGTAGATTTTACTATGATATTATATGTAACCATTTCTCTTTTTCTTTCAACATCTGAAGATACAAGCAGTTGAATTTAATTTCGAGAACAGAACACTTCCCAGTGTTAAGAGTTTTCCTACACTGGAGTATTTACCTTGAGATATGCCGCAATGTTATATTTCAGCGTTGTCTTACTGTTGACTGTTCATCCCTATGTGCATACACAACCGCACACAAACTGTATGTAAACACACATACATATAGTTGTATATAATATATTTTACCATTTTAAATTTTGGTTTTGTAAGTTACGGTTTTAAGTGATTTTAAGTACTTGCAACATCTAGTGTCTTTTACAGACACTGTCCGGGATTCGATTTGTAAATTAAAGTATTTAAGTAGATTTAAGTGCTTGCTTCATATAGGGTCAAACATATACAGTGTCCTCTGTTGAGGATTTGTTATAAGTTAAGGTTTTATTTCGCTTTAAGTACTTGAACCGTCTAGGGACATATCAGCCTGTGCTCGGGGCTACTCTATAGTTCCGCGACACTGGCAAAGACTCCTCTGGACCCGGTAACGATAGAAACGTTATACTGACATGGGGTTAACAGGTACGTGTGACCATCAATCATGAGTTGAACGTCAAGTAGAGAGCAGCAAATACCGGTTTTAATGACACTGCTTTGTCTCGGTCAGTGGGTAGAACCCATACGCTTCCTTACTTTGGCGTACTTTCAATACAAATGCCAGAGATAGGTACTGTATTGACAATTAGGGCATCAGTTAGCATAAACATGAAGGAGAGGCGATAAAGAGCTCTCAACTGGCAAGTGGTGCAATAGGTGCACCAAGTTTATTTTGGTCGATTTCTTGTGGCCACGTAGAGGCCATCAAATATATCAGCCAATATGCAGGGGACCACAGGGACCTGAGCGTTCGTTGCAGCTATATTTGTACCAACACGTTATAGGGGTTTAGATTAACTTTCGGTAAATACCACCCCCATGATGATATATATACGAGAAGATCGACTAAACCTTACATTCTTGTATATAAAACCCCGTTTCTAGTTGATGTATAAAAAATGCTTAGTACCGTTGAAAAGGATGGATACTTTTTCTTTTCAAAACCACCTATAATGTATATGCACGTAAAATGTATTTTCTTCTCCGACACGTGCTCTCTTTCTAAATCGTCCCCCCTCCCCAGTGACAACGGTCAAACTTAATTTCAGAATTGATCACCATGCATATGCATTAAACGAAAGCTTTATTAGACACATTCGGTTTCAGACGGTCGTCTATCTGATAATGTCCCGATCCTTGATTCTCCTCAGATACGTCGTCAGATTATAGCACCGGTATCATTATAAAAGACGAGCTATCTACGGTCGAATGCTGGAAGGCAATCAGGATACCGTCCCAGACACTCTCGGCAAGATCTCGTCTATGTTGATCGTGGTAGCCTTAGTAAAACTTCCTAGTTGGATGTCTAATGTGGAAGTTGTAAAGTGACATTTTAGCCAGAAGGCGTGCAAGGTCAATTTTGCAAGGAGACGAGTAAGGTCAAGTTAAATCTAGATGTGTAAGATCAAGGTTATATTTAGGTTGAAGTTGGATGTTAGATGTCAAAGCTGTAACGAAACGGCTAAGTGACACTATTAAAAAGACTCGCTAGGACAAGGTTGCAAGGAGACGTTTTCAGGTTAGGTTGTATTAAGACGTGCATGGCCAAGGCTTCATCGAGAGGTGCAGGGTCAAGGCTTCATCGAGAGGTGCAGGGTCAAGGCTTCATCGAGAGGTGCAGGGTCAATGCTTCATCGAGAGGTGCATAGCAAAGGCTTCATCGAGAGGTGCATGGCCAAGGCTTCATCGAGAGGTGCAGGGTCAAGATTGCAAATTCCATTCGCGCTTCGTAATTGTTTGTTACATTGGTAAACCAATACCACTTATAATTGTACCGTAGGAAAGTCTGTGTGATTCAGACACAGAAACTTCAACCCTCGGGATAAGATTGTTGAAAATCAGCAATCCGGAAAGCTTCATGATAACAATTATAATATACAACATTTGATATAGCGCCCTATCTAGCTAACATAAGCCACTCTGAAGCGCTTTACAGTACATAGATATACAACATTTGATATAGCGCCATATCTAGCTAACATAAGCCACTCTTTAGCGCTTTACAGTACATAGATATACAATTTTAAACAGTGAATACAATAAGCATATAGATATTAATCAATACAATGTTGAGGAATTCGCAGGAGCTGCCTAAGCAAGCGCTAACTACTAGTCCTATGCCATGTGGCTAATATCCCCCTATGTATGTATGCCTGTGTGTGTGCTGGAGATGTATTGTGTTCTGTTTGTAGTGGGACCGTGCTTCCAACGGTATCATTTATAGTGCCACCTCACTTAAATGCTACAGCACAGATACCGCAACACCCACCCCAGACCATTCTATACTACACTTAGGTTGTTGGAGTTGTGTGGGCAGGAGAAAAACACCGTTACACTATTGCAAGATGCCTTGCTAGGTCAAGGTTGTATCGAGACGTGTAAGGTCATTGTTGAAGTACGGTGTGCAAAGTTATGACGTGTACAGTCAAGTCTGTATTTCTCAAGTCTTTGCCTACCAAGTAACGGCAGAAGGGAAAACCTCGCCAACGCGTCATCACTTTATGTTACGTAACCGGGCTCGCGTCATCAACTCTGTTGCACATTTTATGCGACCGTGGTAATGTGCGATGTATTGATAAACCATTACAAATTATTGTACCGTTGGAAAGTCTGGGAGAAAAATTGTTCATCACTCCTGTGTAATGCAGACAGAAACCTCAATCCCCGGGATAAGATTTTTGAAAAATAATAATCTGGGAAGCCAGGTACAAAACTTTTGAAATATTGCCGTCTGGTTGATGCTTCTCTAGTAAATCAAATAGGAGTGATACATTCTATTAATCTACAAACTCTCGCACACACATCTGTGCTTTTGGTAATGTAGATTGAGATATCGCTTGCCCTGCTCAAGCTCAGTATGTAATTACATTTCCGGGAACAGAGTAAAACAATCGATTAATTAGATGATAGAAATTCCTTGTGTTTTTGACATTTCTGTTAAAATGGTATTCTGCTGGATATCAGAACGTCGCTTATAAACGGAAACCATCTTTGTTCAGTAAAATAATATTGTATAAAGCAACTGAAATATCTCTCTGTCACGAAGTACCTTTGATCTCGCTCGCTACCAACGACGATATCCATAATGACAGTGTCACAAACACCACGCAGTGACGTAGGTGGGTGACCACAAGCACTTTTATCCCGAGTTCATCTGTCTTATACAGTAACGAACTGTTCTGTGATATGACAGTTTCTATTGTTTTCATTATATTTCTAATACTCTTTACCACGAAATTGTTGTTTGGTTATACAATGTACGACGTCACAATTATCGTCATATCGAGGTAGTTGTTTGATTATACGGCGTCACAATGATCTGTACCTCGACGTAGTTGTTTGGTTATCCGACTTCACAATGATCTGTATCTCGAGGTAGTTGTTTGGTTATACGGCGTCACAATGATCTGTATCTCGAGGTAGTTGTTCGGTTATACGGCTTCACAATCATCTGTATCTCGAGGTAGTTGTTTGGTTATACGGCGTCACAATCATATGTATCTCGAGGTAGTTGTTTGGTTATACGGCTTCACAATCATCTGTATCTCGAGGTAGTTGTTCGGTTATACGGCTTCACAATCATCTGTATCTCGAGGTAGTTGTTTGATTATACGACTTCACAATGATCTGTATCTCGAGGTAGTTGTTTGATTATACGGCTTCACATTGATTTGTATCTCGAGGCAGTTGTTTGATTATACGGCTTCACAATGATCTGTATCTCGAAGTTATTGTTTGGTTATCCGACTTCACAGTGATCTGTTCCTCGAGGTAGGTGTTTGATTATACGGCTTCACAATGATCTGTATCTCGAAGTTATTGTTTGGTTATCCGACTTCACAGTGATCTGTTCCTCGAGGTAGGTGTTTGATTATACGGCTTCACAATGATCTGTATCTCAAGGTAGTTGTTCGGTTATACGGCTTCACAATGATCTGTACCTCAAAGTATTTGTTTGATTATACGGCTTCACAATGATCTGTATCTCGAAGTCATTGTTTGGTTATCCGACTTCACAGTGATCTGTTCCTCGAGGTAGGTGTTTGATTATACGGCTTCACAATGATCTGTATCTCAAGGTAGTTGTTTGATTATACGGCTTCACAATGATCTGTATCTCAAGGTAGTTGTTTGATTATACGGCTTCACAATGATCTGTATCTCGAGATAGTTGTTTGGTTATACGGATTCACAATGATCTGTATCTCGAGGTAGTTGTTTGGGTTTCCGACTTCACAATGATCTGTATCTGTTTCATGATAAGATTTATGTGTTTTTCATTATGTGTTCATATTATATTTTATTCGTTATATGTTGAATATCTTTTTCTGACTGGTCAAAAATTGTGATTTTATATTTGATTTGGTCAATTTTTCGATCCAGTACCACGGGTTTACTTCATAGCGCGTTTCAATATAGTCAGGTGAGATAAACAAAAAAACAAAAACAAAAAGACTGCTGAAGTCTGAAATACACTTACATAAATATCATGAGTCAATTTTGATCTAAACTTTCGAGCGTATCCCTTCATCAGGGATCGAGCGGTCATCATCCTTAAGTCACATCAATTGTTTTAACAGGAAGGATGGTGTAAGGCTGGATTATATAGGATACAATATGTCAGGGCAAAGTCTCTAATAGACCACACAGAAGCTGTATTGATCACCGTGCAGTCTGTACTCTACTTAAACTGTGATACGGCACGGGGGAATGGTTTATCAATGAGTTTTGTCAATGTTCAATTCCGGGAAATAAATGCTTCCGTTACCATAAGATAGACATGTTTATTAATGACTAGCTGTGTAACCACACAGGTCTGTAATTAGTCGTGACTTTAGGAGTGGCGAGGCTTTACATCGTAGGTTACTGGAAGTGCATGTTTATGCTCAATAGTGCGACGTTACCTAGGAGCACATTGAGCCGTGTATCAGAGCATTTATTAGTGTTTCCGCTTGTCGCTGTTTTTCTACATATAATACGTTTCGTAAAAGTTAGTTTTTTTTTCACTCCGTTAACTTGAAGTACCGTTTACCTTTCTGCTTTGTTTGTTTCTGTTTGTTATTCAAATTGTCCTCGATTTAAATACACCGAATCTTATTAGTGTTTAAACAGTCTTCCTAATTGTGATCATATAATTTTCTAATTTACCCTTTGCTTGCTGATCTTTCATCGTTTAACACAGAATATGGTCTATGCGAGTCACCATGTTCCTATTCCAAAAGTGATGTTGACGTGTTGAATTGTATCGAAGTAAAAGGTCGGGTAACGAGCAAGGAACTCTCCTGATAATTCTGTGTCGATAAGCTACGCCATACAAAATACGTGTGTAATGACACACCCTATAGGTTATGAAACCTCAAATCAACTGCCTCACCTGTTGATACAGAAGCTGGGTTCGCTCGTAGACAACTGTGCTTACACAATCTCCTATTCATCAGCATATCTGATTGTGTTCCGCAGTCCTAGATATTATGTTTGTGTTAGCTTCCTGTATAAATAACTACAAACAGGTTTAGTGCGTGGTGTGAATCTACAAACTGTTTAAGGATGCCCGTCCCACTGCACCGTGTTCCTCGTATTTCCATATATTTACATGTTTACTATAGAACAGTTGTTTAGGGTTTATTTCTTTGTTCTTAAATGATTAATTCAAATACTGTGTTTTGTATATGCGTCGTCCTTTAAGCGTCAATAATTAACCGTACTCATTTGAACGTTTGACGCAGGGGTATTCTTCATGTTATCCGAAGCGATGCGACAAGACTCTCAATGAGCAAGGTTAATATATATGACGTCATAAGTAACCGCGTGTTACGTCTCGAGAGTTTTTGCTTTCATAAACAAATAGTATGAATTTCTGCTGGTAATATTCATATAGTTGGTTGCAGCGCAAATGTAAATATATACAGTAAGCTTTCATTAATTTCGTTTTGGCTATAACTGTAGCTCAGTTGGATTTTCCGTTGACCAAGTAGTTCAGTTGTATAACAATCTTGAAATCCAGGGCCCGAATCCCGACCTCACCCCTCTGAATTTTAACATTTGATCTTTTTTCCAGAACTTATTTATCAAATGTCGGTAAAAGCAGTCCGCAATGCATTTTTGTCAGTGGTAAGGGAATCCTTCAGAGTCTATAAGGCGTATAACACTCGTACAAACGGGCGAGGAATCTGGTGTATGGATGCGACAACTACAAGTAACTCGTGAATAAGTATTAGAAAACTGACAGATGAGAGTATACTCTGTGGTACGAGTATAACTACATTCGTAGTCAGATTTTGGATAGCTTCAAAACAACTTTGTTGCATGGCGGCTGTCGGTCAGTTGGGTATTCTTAGAATAAATACATTAATTGACGAAATTTTCAACATCAAGTATGGATCTTTTACTTTTTCTGCGAGCTTTCGAAAACGTCTGTTTCTTTGTCAAGCGAAGAGAACAAAAACCACAAAGGTCACAGACGTTTTCGAAAGCTGGCAAAATGAGTTTTAAATTACTGTTCGTGTTTAAAAACAAACTCATGGCATACAGGGCAAAAAACAATCTGTTCTTTAAAAAAACCCATAAGGATTAGTGAAGAAAAAGGTCAAGCAGCGCTCTCGTGATTTTTAGAAAGTTGCACACCCCATACTTTCTGAAACCATAAAGAAGTCTGAACCCGGCTTTTACCATAATGGGTAGAAGACTGGGTTTCTACAAGGTATTCGGCTTTCTATGTCGACTTGTTGATTTTAAAAAATTACTTCGTTACTACGTGGTTTCATTACAATAACCGCACTGGACCTTTTGATTCCCCAGTGGTAGCGTGTTAGTAGTAAGAACACAATCTTGGCTAGCGGCACCCTGTTACTGGGTGTTACTGGAACCCTGTTACTGGGTGTTACTGTAACCGTGTTACTGGGTGTTACTTGAACCGTGTTACTGGGTGTTACTGGAACCCTGTAACAGGGTGTTACCGGAACCCTGTTACTGGGTGTTACTTGAACCCTGTTACTGGGTGTTACTGAAACCCTGTTACTCGTATTACCGGAACCCTTTTACTGGGTGCTACCGAAACACTGTTACTGGGGGTTACCGGAACCCTGTTACTTGGTGCTACCAAAACACTGTTACTGCGTGTTACCGGAACCCTTTTACTGGGTGCTACCGAAACACTGTTACTGGGGGTTACCGGAACCCTGTTACTTGGTGCTACCGAAACACTGTTACTGGGTGTCACCCGAACCCTGTTACTGGGTGCCACCGAAACACCGTAACTGAGTGTTACCGGAACCCTGTTACTGAGTGTTTTTGGGACCCTTCAACTCGGTGTTACCGGAGCCCTGTTTCTGGGTTTTACCGGGACCCTGTTATTGTGTGTTACCTTAACCCGTTTACTGGGTGTAACCGGAACCCTGTTACTTGGTGTTTCCGGAACCCTATTATTGGATGTTACTGAGAACCCTGTTACTGGGTGTTACCTGAACCCGGTTACTGTGTGTTGCCAGAACCCTGTTACTGGGTGTTACCTGAACCCGGTTACTGTGTGTTGCCAGAACCCTGTTACTCGGTATTACTGGAATCCTTTTACTCGGTGTTACCGAACATTGTTATTTAATGTTACTGGAACCCTGTTATTGGATGTTACCGGAACCCTGTTAATGGGTGTAACCGGAACCCTGATACTGGGTGTTACAGGAACCCTGTAAATGGGTGTTACTGGAACCCTGTTATTAGGTGTAACCGGAACCCTGTTATTGGACGTTACCGGAACCCTGTTAATGGGTGTAACCGGAACCCTGATATTGGGTGTAACCGGATCCCTGTTATTAGGTGTAACCGGAACCCGGTTATTGGACGTTACCGGAACCCTGTTAATGGGTGTAACCGGAACCGTGTTATTAGGTGTAACCGGAACCCTGTCACTTGGTGTTTCCGGAACCCTGTTACTGAGTGTTACTGAGAACCTTGTAACTGGGTGTTACCGGAACCATATTACTGGTTGTTACCGGAACCATGTAACTGGGTGTTACCGGCACCATGTTACTGGGTGCTACCGAACCCTGTTACTGGGTGCTACCGAAACCCTGTTACTGGGTATTACCGGAATTCTGTTACTTGGTGTTTCCGGAACCCTGTTACTGAGTGTTACTGAGAACCTTGTAACTGGGTGTTACCGGAACCATATACCTGGTTGTTACCGGAACCATGTAACTGGGTGTTACCGGCACCATGTTACTGGGTGCTAACTAAACCCTGTTACTGGGTATTACCGGAACCCTGTTACTTGGTGCTACCGAAACCCTGTTACTTAGTATTACCGGAACCCTGTTACTTGGTGCTATCGAAACCCTGTTACTGGGTATTACCGGAATCCTGTTACTTGGTGCTACCGAAACCCTGTTACTTAGTAATACCGGAACCCTGTTACTTGGTGCTACCGAAACCCTGTTACTGGGTATTACCGGAACCCTGTTACTTGGTGCTACCGAACCGTGTTACTCGTGTTACCGAACCCTGTTACTGGGTGTTACTGGAACCTTGTTACTGGGTGTTACTGGAACCTTGTTACTGGGTGACATTCGTTATTTGCTTAGTAACATGGATAGGTTGTAATGATAACTCTCATAAATTATACGGCGACGTCTTCGACAGCTTGACGGCATTTGATCTCTCTTTTGCCTGGTTTTGATTTATACGTTGTTATTGAATGCTGTTTCGTATTTAATGCGGTTACTTTCGCTGTGTTTGATCTGACAAATTGATGTTTATTGCCTACATCTAAACTGCTGTTTTATTATCGACCTGTGTCTGGGTCGAACTCTAGATCGTACAGCTCAGTTCGTACATAACAACTTATTAGTTGTCATCTAGTCTACAGAATAAACTACAACCAACGCTGCAATCTACACTTTAACCTACATACAACCTACATACAACCTACATCACACCCTACATCACAGCCTACACACAACCTACATTGCAACCTACATACAACCTACATACAACCTACAATACAACCTATAATACAACCTACATCACAGCCTACACACAACCTACATCACAACCTATATCACAACCTACATACAACCTACATTACAGCCTACACACAACCTACATTACAACCTGCATCACAGCCTACACACAACAATCTTCACGCGAAAATAGTACAGGGAAAACCAGACCAGTCATTCCAGAAGGACATTCGTCTTCGGCTTTATCTAAAGACATCATTGTTAAATCATATTGCAATATCCGCCGCCATGATTAATTCCACGTATTACATGGTGCAAAGAGGGCGAACGTTAGACGTCGGCGAACATATCCGGGTATACATTATTGAGTCTGGTCCCCTGTGCGTACATAGCATTGCATGCTCTTTCACGATACATCAAAACTGGTGGCAGTGGTTGGTGTTACGATTTAGTCAGTTAGACCTGCACGACCTGCACGACCACAGCGTCTACAGACTGATGTTTGATAAACCACCACGATATAGGGGAATGATATATGGAAGGCATTGTACCGATATCGTAAATGTATTATTTATGTCACATGTCATTATTTTTTTCCAGAAAAACGACATGTTTTAAAAATTGTAGTTTCGTTAAGAGAGGAATGATATAGTGAACGTTAAACATGAGAGTGAAGGGCAGGGTCATTGGTGACCAAAGGAAAGCAAGGTCATTGTAGAGTGCATCAAAGTGGGACAATGTCATACATGAATGTAGTACAGTGCATCAAAGTCAGACAAGGCCAAAGTGCAGCACGTCAACATAGTTCAAGGTCATGGGTACATTACATCAAAGTGGGGCAATGTCATAGTACAGTTTAGTTTGTCAAAGAGGTATACAGTAATTAAATGGAGATGAAAGGCATCATTTAGCAATTTGTATTCAAAGTTTAACGTCCTCACAACAGCCAGGAATAAATGAGGACGCGGGGCTGGATAGACCCCGGCGGAACGAGAAAGTAGTCAGGAAAGGAAAAAACAGACTACAAATGATTGTCAAAGGGCAAGGTAATCGTTAGTGAAGGTCAATACGAGTACAATACCGACGTATAGGAGACCGGTAACATTGGCTGTAAGACGTGATATTCCCCTATTGGAAATCACCGAGTGTAATCACGGGGGTCAGTATACTCCGGACGTTCCCAGTGTGGACATTGTATTGTGCTTAAATTAAATGAGCAGTATGTCTTGGAGTTGACTTACCGGATGTTAAGGCCAGTAAAGGGCGAGAATTATATCAATACTGTATATTCAAGATAGTCGTAGATTAATGTGACCCCATTTAGCATCACGTGACCACTACGGAGAATTACATGTATACGTGAGAGTAAGGTATCAATGAAGGATTTATAGATCAAGCTTGAAATAAGTCTCTGAAAGATATCTGGTAGGTTTTTCTGCATTTTATTCTATGTACTGTGTCTGTGATTGGTAAAATGTCATATTTTCATAGCAACCGTAGAGATACATATATTTACATACGTCATCCTTGTTGAAAAGTGAATCTCTGACACGATAGTGAGAAAATTAGCTTAAAAGAAAACTAAATATGATATAAATGTAATTTTTAACTGAAAATAATCAAACAAATAATGTTCTTCTGACATATACATTTTAGCTAAACATCGCTTTTCACGACAACATGGAACTTTCCCCCCTAATAGAAATGTTTACATTTGAAGAAATTGCAATCACTCTAACCACTATGCAGTCACTCTCACCACTACGCAGTCACTCTCATACTATACGCAGTCACTCTCACCACTACGCAGTCACTCTCACCACTACGCACTCACTCTCACACTACGCAGTCACTCTCACCACTACGCAGTCACTCTCATCACTACACAGTCCCTCTCACCACTATGCAGTCACTCTCACCACTACATAGTCCCTCTCACCACTATGCAGTCTCTTTCACCACTACACAGTCACTCTCCCTGCTACACAGTCTCTCTCACCACTACACTCTCCCTCCCACCACTACGGTCACTCACAACACTACACAGTCACTCTCATGCTATACGCAGTCACTCTCACCCCTACGCGGTCACTCTCACAATACACAGTCACTCTCACCACTATGCAGTCACTCTACACAGTCACTCTCACCGCTACCCTCTCACACCCACCACTACGGTCACTTTCACCACTACACAGTCACTTTCACCACTACACAGTCACTATCACACTACACAGTCACTCACATCACTATGCAGTCACTCTCACCACTGCGCAGTCACTCTCACCACTTCACAGTCACTCTCACCACTGCGCAGTCACTCTCACCACTGCGCAGTCACTCTCACCACTAAACAGTCACTCTCACCACTAAGCAGTCACTCTCACCACTACAAAGTCACTCTCATCACTATGCAGTCACTCTCACCACTGCGCAGTCACTCTCACCACTAAGCAGTCACTCTCACCACTAAACAGTCACTCTCACCACTACACTCTCACTCTCACACTACACAGCCACTCTCACTACTACACTCTCACTCCCACCACTACGATCACTCTCACCACTACACACTCACTCTCACCACTACGCAGTGACTCTCATCACTACACAGTCCCTCTCACCACTATGCAGTCTCTTTCACCACTACACAGTCACTTTCACCACTACGCAGTCACTATCACCACTACGCACTCACTCTCACTACTACGCAGTCACTCTCACTACTACACAGTCTCTCTCACCACTACACAGTCATTCTCACACTACACAGTCACTCACATCACTATGCAGTCACTCTCACCACTGCGCAGTCACTCTCACCACTCCGCAGTCACTCTCATACTATACGCAGTCACACTCACCACTACGCAGTCACCCTCACCACTACGCACTCACTCTCACCACTTCACAGTCACTCTCACCACTCCACTCTCACTCCCACCACTACAGTCATTCTCACCACTACGCGGTCACTCTCGCGCTACACAGTCACTCTCACCCCTACCCAGTCACTCTCACCACTACCCATTCCCTCTCACCACTACGCAGGCACTCTCACCACTACCCAGTCCCTCTCACACTACACAGTCACTCTCATCACTACACAGTCCCTCTCACCACTACGAAGTCACTCTCACCACTACACTCTCCCTCCCACCACTACGGTCACTTTCACCACTACACAGTCACTATCACACTACACAGTCACTCTCACAACTACACAGTCACTCTCACTACTACACTCTCACTCCCACCACTACGTTCACGCTCACCACTACACAGTCACTTTCACCACTACGCAGTCACTATCACCACTACGCAGTCACTCACACCACTACGCAGTCACTCGCACCACTACGCAGTCACTCGCACCACTACGCAGTCCCTCTCCCCACTACACAGTCACTCTCCCCACTTCGCAGTCCCTCTCACCACTACGCGGTCACTCTCGCGCTACACAGTCACTCTCACCCTACACAGTCACTCTCACCACTCCGCAGTCCCTCTCACTACTACGCAGTCACTCTCACTACTACACAGTCTCTCTCACCACTACACAGTCCCCCCCACACTACACAGTCACTCTCACACTACCCAGGCACTCTCACCACTACGCAGGCACTCTCACCACTACCCAGTCCCTCTCACACTACACAGTCACTCTCACTACTACACAGTCACTCTCACTACTACGCAGTCACTCTCACCAATACGCAGTCACTCTCACCCCTACACTCTCACTCCCTCCACTACGGTCACTCTCACCACGACACAGTCACTCTCACCACAACACAGTCACTCTCACCACTTCGCAGTCCCTCTCACCACTACGAAGTCACTCTCACCACTACATTCTCAATCCCACCACTACGGTCACTCTCACCACTACATAGTCACTCTCACCACTATGCAGTAACTCTCACCACTACACAGTCACTCTCACACTACACAGTCACTCTCACCACTACACAGTCACTCTCACCACTACACTCTCACACTCACCACTACGTTCACGCTCACCACTACACAGTCACTCTCACCACTATGCAGTCACTTTCACCACTACACAGTCACTCTCACTACTACACAGTCACTCTCACCACTACACAGTCAATCTGACCACCACAAAGTTACCACTACACGGTCACTCTCACCACTACGCAGTACTTCTGCTCTTAATAAGTAGACAAGCAAATAACACTTCACCTTCAACTTTTCATTATTGCATTGATATATTTTATTTATGAAGTCGTCCATATGTAGACCCCGTATATGTAATATTTAAGGCTCGATCATAGCATTGCAGCGAACAGTTTTCAGCCAGCGACCAAAATGGTAACATTTCGTTGCAAATCATTGTTCGTATGAATAATAACTGATGATATAGACACCTTTAGATGCCGAATTTTCTCACTGACTTGTGTTTATTGCTTACAGCCATGAATCGACCCATATACGTGTAAATATCCTCAATAATGTACAGTTTATGACAGCTTTAACCAAGACATTGCTAATGTGACGATTGCCTCGCTGCTCGTGAGACAGAGTTAAGAGCTGTGTGCCGACATTACATGGTTGTAAGTCCCTGTAGAGTAGCACAAGAAGGCCACCCCAAGGTCGCTGTTAACCTTCCAAACATTCACAGATTAAAAGACAGTGATTATTTTATAGTCGATGATTATCTATTCCACCTTCAAGG
Organism: Mizuhopecten yessoensis; assembly: GCF_002113885.1. Taxonomy (NCBI): domain Eukaryota; kingdom Metazoa; phylum Mollusca; class Bivalvia; order Pectinida; family Pectinidae; genus Mizuhopecten; species Mizuhopecten yessoensis. The sequence continues at coordinate 1,812,335 of NW_018407883.1, read as the reverse complement.
CTACGGAGATATACCTATCATGGTATCGCTGATAAAACGTGTGCGGCTTCTGAGAATTGGTTTTAATTTCCAAAGGTTGCGTTTCTGACAGTTTAGATAGCCCCTATCGTAAAATATCCAAAGATATAGCATATAATATAACAGTTTCTTTTTTTTCTCTCACCGGCGCTTATCTCATCAAAATAACATGAACGTATACTAATGCTAATAAAAACTAAGAATATATATAAATGCGGATTTTTTTTTTAAAACAATTATTAATGGGGTCAAATCCCACTGAAAACCACAAGTGCTAACTGTCTAATCAATAGGTACAATAAAACGAGATCATCTGAGTGATCTTCCGGTATATCAGACAGGCTTTCACACATGTCCAATAACAGGGAATCATTAGTTTTACAACTTTCTATTGTCTTCTGGGTTTTTTTACGTCACTTTTCAGTACAAGTATTTTTTGCACGTATTTGAGGCTTTTTATTTTAAATCCTAGGAGGTTTGTTATTATGATTTATACAACTAATTGAATTCCTCATTAAGTTTCAGTAATTGACAGATTCTGGAGAGGTTTACCTTATTAATGTCGATCAAATAGAATTTAAAACTTTATTAAGATAGACAAAGATTTGCTTTCCGTTGCTACTCCATCGGAATTTGAATTCTGGTGGTAGATATATAAATTCCGTTGGTTATTCGCGTATTGACGCATTTTTATAAACATAAGTTCCGGATTTCTGTGAACTCTGTAACGCCGGTAGTATCAATGAAGCGTCCTTAAGGGATTGTTTACCCCAGTAATTGATTACACGAGTTGTAAATCCCAGGTTGTGCGGATCTACGCTTCATTTTCACCTCAGCGCTTTTTTTCGGTGTTAACATGCATCTGTATCAAGCGTTACACAGACCGGGAAAAGAGTTGCGTTATCAATGTTGCATCATAGTTAAATTTCTCTCATTTGCGAGTCAGATATGAAATAGATAGCTCACCGACATCCGTTTATCGGTAATAAAAAATCGCCTTTTGTTACAGCTATCGTTTCTCCTTGCCTCCCGATGTTGATATTCCAGTCGACCGGGCCCATTCGTATAATTCGATTTCATTTGCATGAAATTTAAAATCCATTATCATTTTGTGAATGGAATTGGTTATCGAGTTTCATCTACTTATCCTTTAATTTCCATTATTTTAATTACGCCGAACAAGTGTTTTATTTGTGGGTTTTGTTTTTCATTTTGCAGGATTCTCGAGTTCCTCACTGTGCTTTAAAAGAAGGTTGATTAGGGATAGAAATGCTGATGTAAAAATTCATGTGAAACTTTTGGAGTACTGGAGTACCACACTCGTCATGAATATTTAGATTGACAAGGGTGTACAAACGTCTTATTTACAAGGACACTGACACGGTCAGTATGTAATCTTTGTCTGTGTATAACACAGATTCTCCGCACAAAATTACAATGAAATGTATACGTATCTCGCAAACCTTGAGTGACGTACAGTGATAATGTTGAAACGTTCACTCCTTGTACGCCGAATAAATATTATTTTTTTCTGTCACTCAACCATAGACTTCATTTGATATTACCATAATAATATTACTTAACCAACCCCAACAGTTTGTTTTCGAAATACATTTTTTCCTGATCCGGGCATTTTTTAGATACGCATGTCACATAGCAGGGGGTATTTGTACTTCCGATAAACAACGAATATCTGACAGTCGCGCACAACAATGCGCCACAACACTGATGTGTGGTTCCAGAGTGCAAGTCATACGAGAGGGCACTACACATAGTAGAGACCATCTTATGAAATATGTTCAATTTCAGACATTTTCTACTTCGACCGAATTGGTTTGCTACTGCACCGACTAATCTTTTCACCGAATATATAACACCCCAACCCCAATGTACCGCGTGACCATCAAACACGCGACGAGCTCCAGCCAAAGAGGAATTCGGCTTCTTAGGTCTTACAACTTGTTGTATAATATATCACGGTGTAAAACACAGGACCGTGTATTGCATGCCATACAAACTGCCTGTATTACTAAAATATTAACCTAATGTTTCATAAATAGACAATACCACAGATATGTGTTCGATTTTAACAATTTCTATCGACAATAGAATGATGAAATATCAAAAGGATTGGCCAACAGGCTTAAAGCCTCTGTTTGTCCTTTTGTGGTATATTGACATACATGAAAAGATATGGATTACTGTCAATAATTAGACATGACACACAAGAGAAGGTGTCATACGTGTTATTGGGTTTGTAACTCATGTAGATAAAATGAAATATACGGCAAAATTTCGAATCTCATGTAACTTAATAGACTGCTGTTATTTTCCCCTTTGTATGTCCATACGGCGTCTCAGATTACACGCGTGCATTACTCGTAGGAGCATATTTCACGAAGGTTTTAGCCTGAGTGATACATATCCATTTGCGCAATTAATAATATTTCCCGTGTAATCTCCTTTTCTTATATAAGTAGCCGCTGGCCGCGGCCAGTGTTTGTTGTCGAACAGTCAATAAAAACCCACTGTAGAACGTGTAAGAAAATCGAAGCGGGAAGTTATGTACATGTAGAAGGGATTGGGAAACAGAAGACATATTTGAGTTAGAATGTTCACTGAACACACAACAAACCAAACCTGTTTACTATATTGAAAACTGCTCCGAATCTCAAGACACGATCAATGGCAGAAGTCTGTAACCTTCTGGGACCAGGAACCATATTGGATAGCTGTAAAAGTTCACACGCGTGATGTGTTCCGTTTGCGACGCTGATAGTGTGTATGTTATTTTCACATTGTACCAAACGCTCCGTTTTACGGAGTACCAGTAAACACGTAGCGTTCTGGGTTTTTTCATTTTGTTTGTCTGTAGTCGCTGAAAACAATATTTTAGAAGTGTCTTTGACGAGCATTAAAACCCGAGATCATCTATGTTGTCCACTGTTCAGACCTTCGGAGTCTTGGACACTTACATTGAGAGATAGTACTTGTAACAAGTCTCGAAATCCCGTAAACAGGGCCCGAGAAAGAATCCCTCTCAAACATTGTATTGTGACGGATTATGAGCAAGTACATGTCTGACACATCTATTTTCGTACCGAAACTTCGACCTTGACCATCATTGTGAAAGACGTTTCACCAATTGACCAATATCCGAATGCATTATGAAGATGCGTGCGAACTTTTAGAAGTCCAGTTTTCTAATTACCTTAGTGAAAGTTGACACTTTTAATTGTCGCTGCCAGGTAACAACAACAGATGAAAACGGGATATGTTTAATATAATATATAATATAATATAAGGATTAGATTTTAACATTTTCTAAATCTTACCTACCGTGTACCGCAGAATAAATTGCATATGACGGGACTACTTTTTTTATACTAGACTACAGCAATGTACGTAGCCATATAAAACATTTTAAATAGAGCGACAATATAGACGTGATCCCGGGTTCTGTGATGTAATGGACACGTGAATTTTATTGTTTCGTGTCTGACAACGCCATCACATAGGTAATAAAACGTCGGATATTATATAACATCAAATTACGTAATTATTTTTGAAAATCGATGAACAATTAATAGTGCTATTTGAGAGGATTTGCCAGCTCCAGCTTGATGGCTGTATCACGTGCAAGTTTTTAAATGTTTTCTTTTATTTCGGATGATGGTAATTGTTTGATAATTCACTTTACTCTCCGTTTCTCTTTTTAATCCGGTATACATTGTATAATGTGTTTTGTTTATCTTCCCCAGCACGACATCCACGGATGTAACATGCATGTTAAATGTAAAATGGTTTGGTACCGGTCTGTTAACGTTATAATTATTAGATTGATTAGTAACGTTTTATAAATGTCAACGGATATTGTCAGGTCGATATGTTCCTGTCTAACTTTAAGGGTGTATGCTACTCGAGCCTAATATGCGACTTCTTTCCTAAAGAGTTCTGTCCAAAGAAAAAAACAAGGAATATTGTGTGATACGTAGTTTAACAAACAAATTGGAACACTTTATACATGTAGGTCCAACCAGCTAACTGGACATTATTTGAAGGGAGATAACTCCGAAAAATAAAACAGGATGCATTATGGATCTTGATACCCGAACTTCTCGATAGTGAAGCGGACGCACAACCACTCAAACAAACAAACAAACGAACAATCTTTAAATCATTATATGCAACTAGTGATTGTATGAAGAAAACTAATGCTTGTTACTTGACTTAGTGTATGTACTCAGTACCCGAGGGCTATATCAAGTACGAATGGTTCACATACACATTAAGTCCTTACGTAACCACTACTGTTCGCACCTTTACGTACTCATTACTCTGTTAAGATGAAACGTAAAAATGCCAAGGTTTCTATATAATTACAACAGGCTATGTGTTTACATGATCGAGGTTGAAAGAACATTAGCCCTAAATTAGGAAGAACGGGGAAGTTCCATAGTAGCTAATTCAACATATGGAATTAAAAAATCACTCGCGCGCGTTTGTGTGTGTTTAAGATAACATTTCTTCTTCATCTGTGTGTACGGGGGTGGCGGTAAGGGAGGGATTAGGAGTAGCCTTACGTTTTTACCTTAGGGGCAGTTGTTTGCTAGGAACTTCAGGTGTGGGTTATTAGTATATCTACATATCAGGACATGGACAGAAACGGTATGTTTATACACAATCTGCACGGACGAAACAACACGACACACCCGTCTGTCTTTAACTTTCCTCTCTATCACACATGGACGAAACAACAGGTCACACCCGTCTGTCTGTCACTTCCCTCTCTATAACACATGGACGAAACAACAGGACACACTCATTTGTCTTTAACTTCCCTCTCTATAACACATGGACGAAACAACAGGTCACACCCGTCTGCCTGTCACTTCCCTCTCTATAACACATGGACGAAACAACAGGCCACGCCCGTCTGTCTGTCACTTCCCTCTCTATAACACATGGACGAAACAACAGGACACACTCATTTGTCTTTAACTTACCTCTCTATAACACATGGACGAAACAACAGGCCACGCCCGTCTGTCTGTCACTTCCCTCTCTATAACACATGAGGGAATCAGCAGGTCACACCCGTCTGTCTGTCACTTCCCTCTCTATAACACAATAGGGAATCAACAGGTCACACCCGTCTGTCAATATCTTCCCTCTCTATAACACATGGACGAAACAACAGGCCACGCCCGTCTGTCTGTCACTTCCCTCTCTATAACACATGGACGAAACAACAGGCCACGCCCGTCTGTCTGTCACTTCCCTCTCTATAACACATGAGGGAATCAACAGGACACACCCGTCTGTCTGTATCTTCCCTCTCTATAACAAATGGGGAATCAACAGGTCACAGCCGTCAACAGGTCACAGCCGTCAACAGGACACACCCATCTGTCTGTATCTTCCCTCTCTATCATACAATAGGGAATCAACAGGACACACCCGTCAACAGGTCACACCCGTCTGTCTGTCACTTCCCTCTCTATAACACATGAGGGAACCAACAGGACACGACCATCTGTCTGTATCTTCCCTCTCTATCACACATGGGGAATCAACAGGTCACACCCGTCTGTCTGTCACTTCCCTCTCTATAACACAAAAGGGAAACAACAGGACACACCCGTCAACAGGTCACACCCGTCTGTCTGTCACTTCCCCCTCTATAACACATGAGGGACCCAACAGGACACGACCATCTGTCAGTATCTTCCCTCTCTATAACACATCTATAACACATGGGGAATCAACAGGTAACACCCGTCTGTCTGTCACTTCCCCCTCTATAACACATGAGGGAACCAACAGGACGCGACCATCTGTCTGTATCTTCCCTCTCTATAACACAAGGACGAATCAACAGGACACGCCCGTCTGTCTGTCACTTCCCTCTCTATAACACATGGACGAAACAGCAGGTCACGCTCGTCTGTCTGTAACTTCCCTCTCTATAACACATGGCGAATCAACAGGTCACACCCGTCTGTCACTTCCCTCTCTCTATAACACAAAAGGGAAACAACAGGACACACCCGTCAACAGGCCACACCCGTCTGTCTGTCACTTCCCTCTCTAAACACATGAGGGAATCAATAGGACACAACCGTCTGTCTGTCACTTCCCCCTCTATAACACATGGACGAAACAACAGGACACATTCATTAGTCTTTAACTTCCCTCTCTATAACACATGGGCGAAACAAAAGGTCACACCCGTCTGTCTGTCACTTCCTCACACCCGTCTGTCTGTCACTTCCCTCTCTATCACACATGGGGAATCAACAGGTCACACGGACGAAACAGCAGGTCACGCTCGTCTGTCTGTAAACTTCCCTCTCTATAACACAATAGGGAATCAAAAGGCCACACCCGTCTGTCAATATCTTCCCTCTCTGTAACACATGGACGAAACAACAGGTAAAGGCCGTCTGTCTGTCACTTCCCTCTCTAAACACATGAGGGAATCAATAGGACACAACCGTCTGTCTGTCACTTCCCCCTCTATAACACATGGACGAAACAACAGGGCACGCCCGTTTGTCTGTCACTTCCCTCTCTATAACACATGGGGAATCAACTCTCTATAACACAATAGGGAATCAACAGTTCACACCCGTCTGTCTGTAACTTCCCTCTGTATAACACAATAGGGAATCAACAGGTCCCGCCCATCTGTCAATATCTTCCCTCTCTATAACACATGGACAAAACAACAGGTCACACCCGTCTGTCTGTAAAATCCCTCTCTATAACACAATAGGGAATCAACAGTTCACACCCGTCTGTCTGTAACTTCCCTCTCTATAGAAACAACAGGTCACGCCCGTTTGTCTGTCACTTCCCTCTCTATAACACAAAAGGGAAACAACAGGACACACCCGTCAACAGGTCACACCCGTCTGTCTGTCACTTCCCTCTCTAAACACATGAGGGAATCAATAGGACACAACCGTCTGTCTGTCACTTCCCCCTCTATAACACATGAGGGAATCAACAGAAAACACCCGTCTGTCAGTAACTTCCCTTTCTATCAAACATGGGGGAATCAACAGGAACATGGGGGAATCAACAGGTCACACCCGTCTTTCAGTAACTTCCCTCTCTATAACTCATGGGGAATCAACAGGTCACACCCGGCTGTCACTTCCCTCTCTATAACACAAAAGGGAAACAACAGGACACACCCGTCAACAGGTCACACCCGTCTGTCTGTCACTTCCCCCTCTATAACACATGAGGGAATCAACAGAAAACACCCGTCTGTCAGTAACTTCCCTAGGACACACTCGTCTGTCTGTATCTTCCCTCTCTATAACACATGGACGAAACAAAAGGTCACACCCGTCTGTCTGTCACTTCCTCACACCCGTCTGTCTGTCACTTCCTCACACCCGTCTGTCTGTCACTTCCTCACACCCGTCTGTCTGTCACTTCCCCCTCTATAACACATGGACGAAACAACAGGACACATTCATTAGTCTTTAACTTCCCTCTCTATAACACATGGCGAATCAACAGGTCACACCCGTCTGTCACTTCCCTCTCTATCACACAGGGGGAAATCAACAGGTCACACCCGTCTGTCAATATCTTCCCTCTCTATAACACATGGGGAATCAACAGGACAAACTCGTTTGTCTGTAACTTCCCTTTCTATAACACATGAGGGAATCAACAGAACACACCCGTCTGTCAGTAACTTCCCTCTCTATCAAACATGGGGGAATCAACAGGTCACACCCGTCTGTCAGTAACTTCCCTCTCTATAATCAACAGGACAAACTCGTTTGTCTGTAACTTCCCTCTCTATAACACATGGGGAATCAACAGGTCACACCCGTCTGTCTGTAACTTTCCTCTCTATAACACATGGGGAATCAACAGGACAAGCTCGTTTGTCTGTAACTTCCCTCCCTATAACACATGAGGGAATCATAAGGACACACCCGTCTGTCTGTCACTTCCCTCTTTATAACACATGGGGAATCAACAGGACAAACTCGTTTGTCTGTAACTTCCCTCTCTATATCACATGAGGGAATCAACAGGACACACCCGTCTGTCTGTAACTTCCCTCTCTATCACACATGAGGGAATCATAAGGACAAACTCGTTTGTATGTAACTTCCCTCTCTATAACACATGGGGAATCAACAGGACAAACTCTTTGTCTGAAACTTCCCTCTCTAAAACACAATAGGGAATCAACAGGTCACACCTGTCTGTCTGTATCTTCCCTCTCTATAACACATGAGGGAATCAACAGGACACACACGTCTGTCTGTCACTTCCCTCTCTAAAACACATGAGGGAATCAACAGGACACACTCGTTTGTCTGTAACTTCCCTTTCTATAACACATGGACGAAACAACAGGTCACGACCGTCTGTCAGTATCTTCTCTCTCTATAACACATGGGGAATCAACAGGTCACGACCGTCTGTCAGTATCCTTCCTCTCTATAACACATGGGGGAATCAATAGGTCAGTATCTTCGCACTTGATAACATAATGGGGAATCAACAGGTCACACCCGTCTGTTTGTATCTTCCCTCTCTATAACACATGAGGGAATCAACAGGTCACATCCGCCTGTCAGTATCATCTCTACCACACCTGGATCATATCTCTGAGCCATACAATGTCTAGTGTTGATTAACATTTCTTCTGTATAAAAGATAATCTCAAGGCATTGACAGGGGCAGATAAACAGTCCGTAATTTAAAGCCTCCCTGGAATGTTAAGCAGAACGGCTTCCCGGAAAATATGGATGAGAGTGCCGGGGATATGGCATATCGAGTGAATGATATCTTATAGGAAAACAGATCATGATCTGCACTCTTAGACATGGGTAATCAGTCTCAAGAAGGACAGTGGTAACATGTTAAAAAGAGGGATGAGGCGGGATGGGGCATATAACAAGTACAGAAAAAAAGTCGAGATTACAGGTGATACAGTATGAGAGATTCGAACGTCCTATGATTATATTGGCCATTAACTGTATGTAACAATGCAAATTTGCAATTTGTCAAGAGAAATAAACTCTTTTGATATCAGAATGAGGTACGCAAAAAAACCCATCTAATATGTTAGAGGGTGAGTGTAATCTATTAGAGGGTGTGTGTAATCTGTTAGATGGTGAGTGTCATATGTTAGAGGATGAGTGTCATCTGTTAGAAGGTGTGTGTAATCTGTTAGAGGGTTGTGTGTCATCTGTTAGAGGGTGAGTGTGATCTGTTAGAGGATGAGTGTCATATGTTAGAGGGTGTGTGTCATATGTTAGAGGATGAGTGTCATCTGTTAGAGGGTGAGTGTCATCTGTTAGAGGGTGTTTGTAATCTGTTAGATGGTGAGTGTCATATGTTAGAGGATGAGTGTCATATGTTAGAGGGTGTGTGTCATATGTTAGAGGATGAGTGTCATCTGTTAGAGGGTGAGTGTCATCTGTTAGAGGGTGTTTGTAATCTGTTAGAGGGTTATGTAATCTGTTAGATGGTGTGTGTAATTTGTTAGAGGGTGTTTGTAATCTGTTAGAGGGCGTGTGTAATCTGTTAGAGGGTGTGTGTAATCTGTTAGATGGTGTGTGTAATTTGTTCGAGGGTGTTTGTAATCTGTTAGAGGGCGTGTGTAATCTGTTAGATGGTGTGTGTAATTTGTTAGAGGGTGTTTGTAATCTGTTAGAGGGCGTGTGTAATCTGTTAGAGGGTGTGTATAATCTGTTAGAGAGTGTGTGTAATCTGTAAGAGGTTGAGTGTCATCTGTTAGAGGGTGTGTGTCATCTTTTAAAGGGTGCGCGTAATCTGTTAGAGGGTGTGTGTAATCTGTTAGACGGTGTGTGTGATTTGTTAGAGGGTGTGTGTAATCTGTTAGACGGTGTGTGTAATCTGTTAGAGGGAGAGTGTCATCTGTTTGAGGGTGTTTGTACTTTGTTAGAGGGTGAGTGTAGTCTGTTAGGGTTTTGTGTTATCTGTTAGAGGTGTGTGTAATCTGTTAGGGTTTTGTGTAATCTGTAAGAGGGTGAGTGTAATCTGTTAGGGTTTTGTGTAATCTGTTAGAGGGTGAGTGTCATCTTTTAGAGGGTGCGCATAATCTGTTAGAGGGTGTTTGTAATCTGTTAGAGGGTTGCGTAATCTGTTAGATGGTGTGTGTAATTCGTTAGAGGGTGTGTGTGATCTGTTAGAGGGTGATTGTCATCTGTTAGAAGGTGTGTGTTATATGTTAGAGGATGAGTGTCATATGTTAGAGGGTGTGTGTAATCTGTTAGAGGGTGAGTGTAATCTGTTAGAGGGTGAGTGTAATCTGTTAGAGGGTGAGTGTCATCTGTTAGAGGGTGAGTGTAATCTGTTAGAGGGTGAGTGTCATCTGTTAGAGGATGAGTGTCATATGTTAGAGGGTGTGTGTAATCTGTTAGAGGGTTTGTGTAATCTGTTAGAGGGTGTGTATAATATGTTAGAGTGTGTGTGCTATCTGTTAGAGGGTGAGTGTCATCTGTTAGAGAGTGATTGTCATCTGTTAGAGGATGAGTGTCATCTGTAAGAGGATGTTTGTAATCTGTTAGAGGGTGGGTGTATAATCTTTCAGAGGGTGAGTGCAATCTGTTAGAGGGTGTGTATAATATGTTAGAGTGTGTGTGTTACACTGTATCTGTTAGAGTGTGTGTGTGTTATCTGTTAGAGGGTGAGTGTCATCTATTAGAGGGTGTGTGTAATCTGTTAGAGGGTGGGTGTAATCTGTTGGAGTGTGTGTGTAATCTGTTAGAGGGTGGGTGTAATCTGTTAGAGGGTGAGTGTCATCTGTTAGAGGATGAGTGTAATCTGTTAGAGGGTGAGTGTCATCTGTTAGAGAGTGATTGTCATCTGTTAGAGGATGAGTGTCATCTGTAAGAGGATGTTTGTAATCTGTTAGAGGGTGTGCGAATCTGTTAGAGGTTTGTGTAATCTGTTAGAGTGTCATCTGTTAGAGGGTGAGTGTAATCTGTTAGAGGGCGTGTTGTTAGGGTAAGAGGGTGTTTGTAATCTGTTAGAGGGTGTGCGAATCTGTTAGAGGTTTGTGTAATCTGTTAGAGGGTGAGTGTCATCTGTTAGAGAGTGAGTGTCATCTGTTAGGGAGTGAGTGTCATCTGTTAGAGAGTGTTTGTATTTTGTTAGAGGGTGTGTGTAATCTGTTAGAAGGTGTTTGTAATCTGTTAGAGGGCTGTGTTATCTGTTAGAGGGTGAGTGTCATCTTTTAGAGGGTGAGTGTAATCTGTTAGAGGGCGTGTGTAATCTGTTAGAGGGTGAGTGTCATCTGTTAGAGGATGAGTGTAATCTGTTAGAGGGTGTGTGTCATCTGTTAGAGGGTGAGTGTTATCTGTTAGAGGGTGTATGTAATCTGTTAGAGGGCGTGTGTAATCTGTTAGAGGGTGAGTGTCATCTGTTAGAGGGTGTGTGTAATCTGTTAGAGGGCGTGTGTAATCTGTAAGAGGGTGTTTGTAATCTGTTAGAGGGTGTGCGAATCTGTAAGAGGTTTGTGTTATCTGTTAGAGAGTGAGTGTCATCTGTTAGAGAGTGAGTGTCATCTGTTAAAGAGTGAGTGTCATCTGTTAGAGGGTGAGTGTCATCTGTTAGAGAGTGAGTGTCATCTGTTAGGGAGTGAGTGTCATCTGTTAGAGAGTGTTTGTATTTTGTTAGAGGGTGTGTGTAATCTGTTAGAGGGTGAATATAATCTGTTAGAGGGTGTATGTAATCTGATAGGGGATGTGTGTAATCTGTAAGAGGGTATGCATAAATATCCTTTCGGGTTTAGCTAGGGTTTACGAGACTCCTGTGGGTACCGTGTGCCGTGTTTAACTATACAATGTTTATTTCTAACTATGTTTATAAATATTACCAGTGGCGGTTCTCAACGCTGTGCTGCCGTTCCATGTTTCATCGGCTGCCCACCACTATGTGAAATTAATGAATCTTGTTTATATAGACGCTTAAAGCCGTGATGCAGACACGGTATTTGTTTTATTGCCAATCAAGCGCTTTCAACACCTCGATACAAGTTGTGAAATCGGTTGATTTGTTGACATTGAGCGCAATGAAATCACGCGAGGTTAGGGGTTCAACGAGATGATTGGCTTTAAGCCTAGTAGGCTTACAACGGTGCAAATGTTCAGAGCTCAACAATATATTAGCCAGCGTTGGCATACGTGCTTGACTCTATGTGTTTTTATTATGATTGGAATTAAAATTGAAACGTGTCGTGGAATATGGAGTGCCAGGTGGATGCAGTTGACATTCTCATATCTCTAGTTATCTGTATTTATAAGTGATCGTATTTGCACAGTGTGACTTTTTCAATGCACGTCCTTTCCTTGAACACGTCGGGTAAATATTTTAGTACTTATAGCGTGGTTAAAAAATGATTTCATGTACGATGGTTTTCGAATGCAGTTCGTCTTGCTACTTATTTGTTAGATTTCGTCTAAAAGTAAATTGTTTTTTTACTGTGCTATGATTTGATTTAAGAAAATACCATTGCATTTTCCATGATTGATTGCTTTTTAAAGAACGCAAGTACAATATGTGGGCAAGGTTCTGAAAACAAACAATGTACAGTTGACATAGCGTGTAATTCATCTGTATATATTCATATTTGTATTAAAACAAAACCTTAAAGAAATAAAACATTTTTAAAGAATATGTGATCATCTATGGTAAACTTACTGTAAACGGTACATACACTCGTATAGAGAGAATGAAAGTTAAATTTTAATGAAGTAAAATATCATTTACACAATTACATGTAAATTAAGTGCCAATTAAATAAACTAATGACACATATATATTTGTACTGTATGTAAAATATGTAGAATTGAAATGAATAATAATTATCACCAAATCAATACTCATTTATAACGAATTATTTGAACACAAGGCAACAAAAAAATAACACCTGTTTATCAGGACTTACTTAATTTGAAAAAAAGTTACCGGAAATAAGTTGTGTGTTATCAAAAATAACTTAATTTCATTACTATCACGTAATTAATATCTACATTTGGCATATTCACGATATTAAACATTGGTTTGCCGCAAAATGATTACACGGATATTAGGAAATACTAAATTACAAGTTGTTGCCGCGAAAAAATACTTAGTTATATGTATCAAAGAAATAACGAATTATAAGGTTATTGCAAAATAGATACGGGACTATCACGACTCAAGTATGCAAGAGCAAAATATTTCACAGACGTCAATACAAAAGGGCAAGTATCAGATCTTCAACAGGAGTATAGATAACAAAACCAGTGCTAACTCATTATACCCCTACAAAAGCGTCTCCTGAGCCGCATGTATGACGTCTAATACGAACCAGTTATATCAAGTTCTAGGTCAACAAAACATAGATATTTACCGCTGGAAACGTTATCACAACATGACGTGTCTTAGGTTGTACCAGATGAATTTCGCAACCTGAAAAATTGTTTCAATCGCGAATTTGAGTAAGATATACCGATTTTGTTTTCTTGAGCACCGTCTTGGTCCACTATATTCCTCAAATCAATACCTTCCATGTTACATGTGTAGATTTCATGTACTTTGATAGTATCTGGTAAGTCAGATAAGAACATGTAAATATACATTTTTGCGTTATTGTAAATAGGAGTATACACAACACTTCACGCGAGCACGTGGTAGAATCAATAGAGCGAAGGCACGGAAAGGTCACCTGTCTATATGTGATTTATCGCTTACATTTGCCTGTCTGAAACACAATTATTGAATCATGGAACCGTTATAGATGTATTAGGTGTCCTTCTGACTGCTGTGTCAAATAACGATTCGTCTGTTTTAGACGATCTGTATATCATAAAACAGAGACTGTGTGACGACTCGCAAAGGCCCATCAGCGCGTGCTCATATCCTCTCCCATTGCTCATACTGTGCTCTCTAAATGTCCAACGGAATGCCAATGATTGCCGAGGTTCAACCATTCGGAATTTCAACCAATCTGAAAGATGGTCGGGTGGCGCAATGCAATCGCACTTACCTTTCTCCAAGGCGGCCGGGGTTCGATTCCCCGATCGGACATGAAAGGTATGGGGTCACCCTCGTTGGTTTTCTCCGGTTACTCCGGTTAACTTGTTTCCTAATTGTTGTAAAATAAATAAAGTTTTATATTTTTTAATCTGAAAGTTGATCCTTTTTGAACGCCAGGTAATCTGAATGGATAAATGCTTTGAACCACGAAGTAATCATAATTAAGATACACCCTTCCTACATTTGCAGGACCCTGAATATTTTTTTTTTTTGTTATTATATATTTATTTGAACATGAATGGGGGAATCGAGGATAACGAAGGTGTATTATTAGAAAACAACTTATTTCATATTTTACCGTTTTCGTTAGTATATTTTATTATGCCAAACTTTCACAAATGTTCTCGGAGAAAATTATTCTTGGCTAAACGACTGTTACAAATGTATGAAAAGACCATTATCTGCCTCTACAGCACAGACTGCAACAAAAATAAATTGGTTTTTATGATGCAATCAAAAACTTATCCTAAAAGTTCAAATAGTGTATAAATTCCAAATTCCCTAAGCGAACTGCCAAAATAGATCCGAGTATTATAAAGGAATTTCAAATGAATTAGAAAACCATAAAAGGGGAAATCAAATAACAAAATCACAAATTGCATTTAATATCGATGCCGTTGAAACCAGAAAGGGCAGTTTAATCGAAATCCGTTCCTACACGTATGTTGTCTGAAGTGCATTTTATATTAAGTGTGTAGACGTAAGATGGGTGTTCATGAAATAAACTAGCTATTTTTGAAAATGTATACCAGTACTTTGGTGCCTTAAGCTAATGCCATTTAGTTAACAGATTTCCCTGAGCAATCATGACAGAAGCTTACTAATCGCAACGGGTAGTCAGTACACTGTGTGTCGCTCTCCGTTCTCTCCAGCAATAGGGTTCGGCAAGCTGTGAGCGAGAGAGAAAGAGAACAGAATGACGGTATCTTTAATACGTTTATAAACATCGTGTTACTTGTATAACGATGATAATATACAACATTTATATAGCGCCCTATATAATTTGTAAAATTACGCTAAAGCGCTTTACAACATATGGATAAAAGTGATAGTTATAATTGTGAAACTTTGTGTATCTATATCAAGTAAACATGTATCGACATTTGTTTAGCATCTTGATACACATGTTGCTCTATCGGCATTTTATACATGTACTGGTAGCTTTACCCGAGTTTGATCTCGGAGTGTCATTTCGTCACAAAATTGTAATACTTATGTTTTCTCACTCTCACTTAAGTCTGATGAGATATGTTTCGCAAAATATTAGAAATTTACCTTTCTAAAAGATATCTCGGGAGTTTTTAGGAATTTCTACGCCATGTCCTAATTATCATCTTGAGCGAATCGTCGTGTCATTTTTCCAGCTTCAGCATCTTTACGCTTCAGCTTTCCCAGTATACAATGTATCTAATATGTTGGTGGTTGTTTGCAGGCGCGGATTTAGGGGGG
>NW_018407883.1:1769422-1796455 GCF_002113885.1 Mizuhopecten yessoensis | reverse complement strand
TTTTTTTCGGCTGACAATATTATGTATAATCGACTAAACATATCCATTCAATTATTTTGGTATTATATATATTGTTGGAACTGTTTAACTATCTTGTATGTACAACATAATATCTCATTGTGGTACTTATAGCTTACCATCGTGTACGTACAAGAAAGTATCTTCACACAGCATACTATTGTGTACGTAGTAATAAGTTGTACGTACCAGAATGAGATGATATGCAGTACTTACAAGTATGATAATTTTAAATTAAATTTACAGGTGATGCGTAAGTTGCACCATTTTAACCAGATAGCTTAGCAAATGTACCACTGTTGGTAATATGCACGCCCTTACATGAGTTAATCAGCGTGGACATTTCAGATATATCATTGTCTACACTAGTGAATTAGTCAACAATTATAAAACGCGAAACTATATAGCTAGTCTTGGGTGTCGCACTGATTTGAACTTATCCGTTTGTTTAGCAACTTACTGGTGCCATGAGTAACTCATTAATTAAACAGCAACGATGTTATGGTGTTATTTGTTCTTTTGTACGACAAACTACTACATGAAGTACTGTACAGTAGGTGCAATGTCTGAAGACTAGATATTATGCGTCCCTACATTTATTTTTTGACGGTGGACCTCTCGTATCCCCCTTGCGGGCGGGACGCCAAATTAGGTAATAATGAACAAGCCCCCTGTGGATTCATACATTTGTCATCACCAGGTTGCCCCTATAATAATACCATCTGACTTCTAAAACACGCTGTTGATAGAGAATTTGAACCGAAACTTTAATATTCTTTCCAGTACACAAAACAAGTCTTTGGGCCATACTTAAAATATGTTTTTTCTTCTTGTTAATTAAACATAAAAACAATCCTCAGAACACGGGAAATCGCTTCTGAGACGTTCTAGAAAACACATTTTTTGGGGGCGAGATCCTCCAAATCCCCCATTTAGGGAGGGGGAAGACCCCCTCCCCCTCCTCGCGCTACGCGCTCGGGGTGCTGCCTTCGGCAGCACACCGTTGACTATTGAGAAAAAATTATCGGCCCCCCCCTTTTAGGAAATCCTGGATCCGCCCCTGGTTTGCACACACACAGTATCAGTGGTCAACGATGCGGTCAGTATAAATTCTGCCTTCGGCTAACGCTAACCGTGGGGCTTAATATTTTCAAAATATTTTAGCTTTATTCCAATATATTTCTAATATTGTTTTTATGCAATGTAATTGAATTTTATTGTGTCTCGATAAAGAAGCGGATTGCTCCGAAAATTTGACGTAATTTTTTCTACACTGTAAGATTTACTTCCTTGCCCCATATATAACATTCAAAGTCATTCGTGTCCAACAAGCATACGTTTGGAAGGATCCAGTGTTATTCGGGAAGCTACCGTTCATAATACTGTTTTGATCCATACCTGTATTTATGTATATATAACATGTCTCCTTTTAATTTAGGTGAAGAAATTCGTACATGTAGATTTTATACTATATACATGTAATCGTTGCATGCTACATAAGTGTTTTATTTAAGGACCCCTGCCCCATTGCATTGTGGGTTTCCCCTGTACACAGTAACTGTCCCCTGTATACAGTAACTGTCCCCTGTATACAGTTACTGTCCCAACTGTCCCCTGCATACAGTAACTGTCTCCTGTATACAGTTACTGTCCCCTGTATACAGTAACTGTCCCCTGAATACGTTAACTGTCCCCTGTATAAAGTTACTTGACCAACTGTAACCTGCATACAGTAACTGCCCCCTGTATACAACAACTGTCCCCTGTATACGGTAACTGTCCCCTGTGTACAGTAACTGTCCCCTTTATACAGTTACTGTCCCAAGTTTCCCCTGCATACAGTAACTGTTCCCTGTATACAGCAACTGTCGCTGTATACAGTAACTGTGCCCTGTATACAGTAACTCTCCCCTGTATACAACAACTGTCCCCTGTATACAGGGGACAGGTACTGTATACAGGGGGCAGTAACTGTATACAGGAGACAGGTACTGTATGCAGGGGACCGTTGGGACAGTGACTGTATACAGGGGACATTTACTGTACAGGGGACAGTTACTTTATACAGCGACAGTTACTGTATACAGAGGACAGTTACTGTATACCGGGGACAGGTACTGTATACAGGGGACTGTTACTGTATACAGTGGACAGTAACTGTATGCAGTAGACAGTTACTGTATGCGGGGGACAGTTGGGACAGTAACTGTATAAACTATCGCTCTAACCAATTGAGCTATCTTGTCAACACAGCTGTGCTACAGGTACATGTAAACGGAAGTCAAGGGACAGTTACTGTATATAGGGGACAGTAACTGTATGCAGTAGACAGTTACTGTATGCGGGGGACAGTTGGGACAGAAACTGTATACAGGGGACATTTACTGTACAGGGGACAGTTACTTTATACAGCGACAGTTACTGTATACAAGGGACAGTTACTGTATAAAGCGACAGTTACTGTATACAAGGGACAGTAACTGTATAAAGGGGACAGTTACTGTACACAGGGGACAGTTACCGTATACAGGGGACAGTTATTGTATACAGGGGACAGTTGTTGTATACAGGGGGCAGTAACTGTATACAGGGAACAGTTACTGTATACAGTGGACAGTAACTGTATGCAGTAGACAGTTACTGTATGCGGGGGACAGTTGGGACAGTAACTGCATACAGGGGACAGTTAGTGTATACAGGGGACAGTATCTGTATACAGGGGACAGTTGCTGTATACAGTAACTGTCCCCTGTATACAGTAACTGTCCCCTGAATACATTAACTGTCCCCTGTATACAACAACTGTCCCCTGTATACAGTTACTGTCCCCTGTATACAGTTACTGTCCCCTGTATACAGTAACTGTCCCCTGTATACAGTAACTGTCCCCTGTATACAGTAACTGTCCCCTGTATACAGTTACTGTCCCCTGTATACAGTTACTGTCCCCTGTATACAGTAATTGTCCCCTGTATACAGTTACTGTCCCTTGTATACAGTTACTGTCCCCTGTATACAGTAACTGTCCCCTGTATACAGTTACTGTCCCCTGTATACAGTTACTGTCCCCTGTTTACAGTAACTGTCCCCTGTATACAGTTACTGTCCCTTGTATACAGTAACTGTCCCCTGTATACAGTTACTGTCCCCTGTATACAGTAACTGTCCCCTGCATACAGTTACTGTCCCCTGTATACAGTTACTGTCCCCTGTATACAGTAACTGTCCCTGTATACAGTAACTGTCCCCTGTATACAGTAACTGTCCCCTGTATGCAGTAATTGTCCCCTGTATACATTAACTGTCCCCTGTATACAGTAACTGTCCCCTGTATACAGTTACTGTCCCCTGTATACAGTAACTGTCCCCTGTATACAGTTACTGCCCCCTGTATACAGTTACTGTCCCCTGTATACAGTAACTGTCCCCTGTTTACAGTTACTGTCCCCTGTATACAGTAACTGTGCCCTGTATACAGTTACTGTCCCCTGTATACAGTAGCTGTCCCCTGTATACAGTTACTGTCCCTTGTATCCAGTACCTGTCCCCTGTATACAGTAACTGTCCCCTGTATGCAGTAACTGTCCCCTGTATACAGTAACTGTCCCCTGTATACAGTTACTGTCCCCTGTATACAGTAACTGTCCCCTGTATACAGTAACTGCCCCCTGTTACAGTTACTGTCCCCTGTATACAGTTACTGTCCCCTGTATACAGTAACTGTCCCTTGACTTCCGTTTAAATGTACCTGTAGCACAGCTGTGTTGACAAGATAGCTCAATTGGTTAGAGCGATAGTTTTAAAATCTGAAGTGCGAGAAACGAATTGTCCAGCCTCGCTGATTCCTTTACATGTACATTTAAAACGATGTTGTTGATTATATTTTGTTTATTTCATCTTTATAATTTATTCCTTGTAAAAGTCCCGCAAAGTATGTTTTTTTAGGAATGATTTATAAAAGCAATAGTCATGCCGGAAAAAAACCCAACATTTTTATACAGTTGGTTACAATTTAAGTGGTACTGGCATCCTTAATCAATTAAACCGCTTCGATATTATGACAGGTGAAACTTTCCCGAGAAAATGATACGCTACTGTCCAAACATAAAAAATAATGGGGTCAAGACTCGACAAAAACAACAAAACAAAACCTCCCTATTCTATTCTAGAAAGAAATCATATATTTTGAATTACTATGTAGATATTATAACGTGATATGCATGAAACTATTTAATTCAGGCATATCGAACGATAATAAGATTTAGTATTTCAAAGATAAAACTGTTTTGAAATGTAAAATTATTGAAACTATTTCAAGATTTTGAAATCAACCAGGGGAAATTGCTGCCATGTTGTGTAATCATTTATTCGCACAAATAACTTTTTGAAGTATTTTCACTTTTATCCTGGCATCCTCACGGTACCATTCTACAGTTTTCATGAGCAATGAAGACACAAAGTGAAACATTTCGTTGAACTAACAATACATTTTTTTAAAAATAATATTCAAACATATTAAAAAGTAATTATACATCTATTACTTATTATTCATACCCTTTATGTTTTCTACGCTGATTCCCTGTCATTAAGGATGAAAAAACAAATAAATACTGTTGAAAAGTCCCGTTATGCACTTGATCAGGAACTTCGGATGCATCCGGCAGTTTAAAACAGTGGATGCAGATAAGATAGTGTCACTGCAGTCACTTGTTACCGCTCGCGATCGCGTGGACTACGATAACGCCCTTCTCTGTGGTATTGTAGACCTGGCACACAAATTAGCCGTCTGCAGAAAACGAGAACGCTGCAGCACGTCTGGTTAACCGTACTGAAAACAAAGAGCACATCACGCCAGGGTTATACTTAATTTCTTTATTTTATTCATAACTTTTTAAACAGACAGAAGGACAACATGTTGGTGTACAAGGCACAACAAAGAACAACTCCTCAGTAATCACATGATCACGTCACCATTTGTTAGCCGCAACGACCACTGGGATCGGAAAGTTAACCATCTGCAACTAGAACGTCGGACACTCGTTTCAAATGCAAGAGGATGTTCAGACTCAATCATCTGTTAACATCGATATTTTCGGTATTTCAGCTTAGACGTCTTTTACACACTATGTCAGTCTGTATTCGCACCAGTACTAACAACATACATGTACATGCTACGTTTGTATTTTATAGCGTAAATTTATACTTATTGACGCTTCTGTAACTACACAACGATGATTACATATGTAAAGTGTCGAAGAGTAATTTTGTAAATTAAGATGCATGTAATGTATTAATGATCAGCTAAGACGTCTTGCTTTAATGCAAATAAAATGTATACAGATTATCTTGCTATTTCAAAAGCATGACAAAGAAATGCTGGACGTCGGTCTCGGTGTGATGGAGAGGGGTACTTGGACAGCGCTTCATTCCTGAAAAAAAAAACACGGAGCACTAAAACAAAGGATATCCCCTTCAAGTTTATCTTAAATTTACATTAAAAGTACAATCACAACAGCTAATTAAGGTCATATGACGACGATGATGGAGCGATTTGCGAAACGGTTTAAAGTAACATCAAACTGATATATCATAAATGAAGCCTAAACACGATACACTTCGATAGATGCAGGTTAATATAGACCGCTGCTTTTCCATTTTTTCTCTAATTTTAGTCGCTCCATTTACTTGACTTTCCGTTTCTACTTTAGTACTTCCGGTCTATTGAATCAGAGAGCTTTTGACATACTGAACATAAACAGGCAAATCATAATCACATTGTCATGTTAGTAGTAAGCTTGTTTCCAAAGACCGTCTGAAGAAGTGTTCCTAATCGTCTAGTTCATGCGTTAAATACTATAGAACAATTAATTGAGTCTCATTTAATGACGATTCCGTTTGTGCTTTTAGTTCACAAGAAATACTTCAAGTTGGGGACAATGAGTAAAATCTTAGTAGAGAAAATAGTGGAGTAGCTTTGCTTAGTTAAGTTTATCTAGAGGACCGGAAAGAATGAACGCGCCCAAAAATCTATTGAGTTAAAAACGAATCACAAAACTGATTCCGGAGATGGCTAACACAAAAGGCTCCTAATAGTGGCATTTCTTACTTAAATTTGACATAAATGGTTACTTTTATTTAGGTTTCGGAATTTCAATGATACTAGAAAATTAGGCATAATGCTTTATGTTCTTTTCCAATGCGGAAATATGAGCGGATATCAGCGGTTATCTAACATGATATGACATGACACGTGCATTTGTTGGAGAATCATCTATATAAACTTTCAGTAAATAGTATCTGTATGTATATTACATCATCAGATTTACGAGTGTACCTGGGAAATACCAAATTCTGAGCTTTTGTGTATATTTACTTATCCACTTAATCTAAACCACTATTTTAAATACATGTTGACATGCTTAGGCGTGTGGAACTCTCCTAGTATGGAGATTCGCGTTACATTTATTTATGTTGTGTCGTTAAATTAGATATATTTCTTATCCTTAACTTGTCTGTACACAGAACTAAACTCCTACGCCATGCTGTTAATTAATCGTGATGTATTCTGTACAATATATCACGTTTAGCGAATTGACTGATCCCATTTGGTAACACATTATTTTAACACTAGCAGAAAAAAATCTGCAATAACATAGATGTATGGTTATTGAAATAAATCCATTCTCTGTATGTCTTATTTATTTTGTTACTCGATATCGCAATGCTTGACGCCTTATCTGAAAGCTGTAAAATAGCTGATTCATTTTCCGAAAACATTATCGTCTGTTGATGCTGTAAAACAATTAATGGAATTACATTTAACATAGTAGTCTGTATTGTAATAACTTCTGTCGTGATAATAAAAGTAATTTTCTGTTCTCACCATAAGTGAATTACACAGTCCAGTAGTAACGTACCTAGATAACAGTTAAACACGGCTAACAATGGCGAGTTTTCTCCAATCATATACCAGTAATGCCAATTTGGTGAGTGTTTTTACAGCCGACGTCATCAGATCACATGATAAATAAATCGTGAAAAGCTTATCGAGATAAATTAACGCTTGTCATCAATGGTGTTTTTATCAGCATAACTTTATATTCTTATCTGTATATCGCTTGTAATCAATGATGCTTTATCTACATAGCTTTATCCACAGTACGTGTGTCGTCATGAGTATACTCTTATCTGTACGGCGCTTGTCATCAATGGATTTTTTGTCAACATAACGTGATCTACATAACGCTTGTTGTCAGTGGTGTTTGTCACAAGGGTACTATTACTGTATACGCTATAATATACACTTTTTACAGTGTAATAGGAAAGAAAGTAGCGTGCTACCACCGGAGATCGAACCCACGACCACAGACTTTACTAGCCGGACACTCAACCACTGAGCTATATGTAAATGTGAATTCCCTCTAGCGCAAAGCTGGAAGGCGACCGTTATCCTATATGTACAATTAAAACTTGCCACAACTATATATATACACGTATAACGCTTGCCAAAAAGATTGTCAGTTAATCTCCATAACGATTGTCACCTGGGGTATTTTTCTTGCTGATAACATGCTTGTGATTCAGGGTAGACAACATGAAAAAATCGTTTCTACGTTAATTTTCATAAACGTAAGTAGAGAGGTAACTGGGATACATTACGAATGGTTTAACGAAACCAGGAAACTACACAAAATAGCAAACAGAGCCAACAACTTTAGGCAAGGAAGTTATAATAACGAATAGCAACGCAAAAGGAAAATTAAATCAAAAGGAGACAAACCAATCAATTTTGCTGCCAATACTTTCCATATGCTTCAGAGGATTATTTGAATGCTTTATGAGTGTGACCTTCTGTCGGTGTTTTTTTTGTTTAGCGTAGAAATTAGCTTTGTCTGAAATATCGCAGATCCTAATACTGTCCCCGCACTACGACATCCATTGCAAATGTAATGAACACCATGTACCTTGGGGAGGCGGATTTGATTCGAAACTACCAGAATATATATATGTATATTGAGCCTGTGCAATAATATAGAGAGATAGAGAGAAAGACAGACATCCGTGGGGAGAGTTTTGCGGTGCTGACGTGTGAACTCTGGCCAGAATGGGCAGGATGCAGACATGTGCAATAAATAAGGAAAAACGTGAAAGGTCCTCGGGGAGAAGGGTTCATGTGCGCGCGCTATTAGTGCGTCAGTCGTGTCACCAACTATTGGTACAGATGTGTTGTAAATTTACTACATTGTACGTCAGTATGGCAGTATGGCAGTTTAGTTCGGGTACCACGGCTGGTAGTCACTACAGATAAAGTTACCGTCGTTTTAAGTGACATGTCTATGACAAAAGTGTTGCAACAAATCTCGTTAAAAGACAGCAGCGTGGTAGCCTTAAATGTATAGAACTGTATGTAAAGAATAGTACATCAGGTGGTAAGGTAGTGGGATTTTGTTTCAGTGTCAATAAGGCACCTATTTGTATTTAAGGATCCACGTACCACTGCCAAGATCTGTAACTAAGTATTCGAAACTGTTTTAATGATTTTTGCATTACCTTGCGGAACTTTTATGATATATAAGAAAGATGAAATAAACAAAATAAAATCAAAAAAATTCAATGAAGCGTGCTATGAATGTCAACTGAAAGCATTTCGATGCTTAAGTACAAGTAATAGTGAAGGTCATTTAAGAACGTGCCTTTACGGGTGTATTGTATGTGTCGATATGTGTACAAATTGAAGGTCATTAATCTATATATACAATCATTATATACGGTATTCATATAATACTGACAATAAACTAAACATTCTTTCACTTCGCTATGGAAAGAAATTGTAAGGTTTCTCGAACTGGCTAACCTAAAAGCGGAATCATCACCAGTGCCAATAATCTAGCAGTAAGGTTTGATTCGGAGTTAAATCATATTGGATGGTACACGTGTAAGTAGGCTGAAATTAGCCAATCAATGCGAGGCTGAGTTGGTCATTTGTATGCCTGCGTTCGTTATGAGGTGATCGTGACATTCAATCTTGGCCTCAATCTAGATGAGTTCTAATAATGTAAATCTCCACAGCGGTGTTCTGTCCTATCTATTTCGGTACATTGGAACTTCAGCTGGCTTTTTATAATTGTGACTTGGTAAACCAGAGATATGGATCACTTCAGTACAGGGCAGGCTCACTAAGTCTTCTATACAGCTACACAGTAACTATTACACTGTATTCTCTTACATCACTGTCAAAAGTTCGTTTAAAGTGACACTATCTCTGACATGTTAAAAATAATAATCTAAATAAAAAAAGTTAAAACTGTCATTTCAAAATAAAAATGATTATGCTACTTAACTTACTTTGCTCCGCATGCACCACCCGGGTAACGCCGTACCTTACGACTCGGTACCCGGTGTGTGACAGTTGTCGTTTATATCACACACATTTTCGTTGTTCTCACAACTAACGAAGAACGCCGTTAATCAACCAATGCAGTTAATTCAAAGTACAATATATGTATACATGTCTTAATTGGTTTCGCCACCAATACGTAATAACTAAAACCCATTATTTCGTCCAACAAAGGGGAAAGACGTGAGAATTACCCATGCTGATGGTCTTAAGGAAACGCTGCTACACATTAGCTTAAAAGGATTACAAACGTTTCCCTGCTCATGCATGAGTAAATGTGTATGCACAATTTACAAAGACTATATCTGGCTTAAAAATACCTACATCCGGAGTAACGGGCGTGATGCCTCGTCATACCAGTTCGACGCCACAAATTGATCGGCTAAACCGTCCTATTCCAATGCCTAGACAATTACCGTTCGGGAGCCCTGAGAGAGACCCGGACAAATCTGCGAATGGAAATTACCCGCGACATTTAATTTCAAACGACCAGTAGTAATTAGTGTTAATTCTATAAATTGTCTAAGAGAGGCAGTCTACGCCGTCACACTGTAAAATTTGTAGGGAAATACATCTATCTAACGTCGCGCTACTCGATTAACCAACAAGCCGGATATTTTTACCGGACTCCGGTTTCTTGATTGCATTGTCGTGGAAGTTCTTCGTAATGTTATATGTATTATACGAAACAGGAAGCAGTTATTGACTACTTTTTCGCTTTTGATGCGAAAAGGACCATATGTACCATAATACCACTACCTGTTTATTCAGCTGTTTCACTCCCAGATGTAATAAGTGGTTTTACTTCGGGCCATTATCAGCAGGCTTACGTTTTATTGATGTCAGCATACGATCATACGAACGGTACACTAGTTATCAGAGTCGGTTCGTGGTGCCCTTTTAGCGACGTATACTCCGATACGTACATTTTACTGCATTACAACATCCAGTAAGTTAATTCATTATAATTAGCCTGCTCAACATTACACATAAATAATTATACATTTGTATAAAGTGTTTTTGACCTACCATTTATCGGTCCTGATCATTTATGTTATTATTCAAATTCTATTTTTTCTACCTACATGTACAGTAACGAGGTATAACCGAGAAATAATGTGATCATGTCCAGAAACATCAACAAGAGCGTACTTATTTCAGACTGCTGTAGAACACGTGCGCATGTTTATTTCTAACTTATATGATATCTATATACTTCAACTTCGTTATTACAGATATTAGTTATACAATACTGGAATAATAAATTAGGATTTGGAACACAAACTCGACTAACTGTGTTAATCTCATTGCGTGAATTACATCAAGTGACTTTTCGTTACGAATGTTTTCAAAATGATGTATTATTAAAAAATGTCCTTTCTCGTGATCACATGACGCGGCAATAAAACATCAAATCGCCCTCTAGCACTCAAGTTCTCCAGTTATATTCCCTTATTCGGAGCCCCTCTAGAAAATGGGCAAGAGCAATATCAACCGAGTTCCGAGTGACTGAATCAAACGAAAACAATGACGCGTCACCCTGATCATTATTACAAAAGTGTTATTGTTTTAGTTCGACATAATCAATTATTAGTTGCCCTTATGATAGGGAAAAACAACACATTTGCCTCCAAAAACGTTAATACATAAATCACATGTCCTTCGAGTGGCCGCGGTGGCCAAGTGAATAAGGCGTCTGGCATTCTGTTACCACTATGACTCCACCACTGGGTCGCGGGTTCGAGGCCTACGTTGGGCAGTCGCCAGGTAGTGGCCGTTGGTCGGTGTTTTTTTCTCCGGGAACTCTGGCACCACCAAAACCTGGCACATCCGTAAAGTACCATAGCTGTTAATAGGACGTAAAACACAAACAAACCAAAACGTTACACATTGATGTTGTACATGGTAACATATTCTAAATGTTTTCAAAGGAGAATTTCTATTCATTATTTTAATCGAAATTTGGGTTTAGATTAATTTTATGTCAGAGTATTTCAGACATTCAATTTAATTCAATTCAATACAATGAATGTATGAAACAATAACAATATATTGAAGGGAAAAGGAACTGAAGTTTGCATTAAGCCATGTTTATCTAAGCTAGAGTTATATTGAAGAGAAAAGGAACTGAAGTTTGTATTAAGCGATGTTTATCTAAGCTAGAGTTATATTGAGGGGGAAAAGGAACTGAAGTTTGTATTAAGCCGTGTTTATCTAAGCTAGAGTTATATTGAGGGGGAAAAGGAACTGAAGTTTGTATTAAGCCGTGTTTATCTAAGCTAGAGTTATATTGAGGGGGAAAAGGAACTGAAGTTTGTATTAAGCCGTGTTTATCTAAGCTAGAGTTATATTGAGGGGGAAAAGGAACTGGAGTTTTCATTAAGCCATGTTTATCTAAGCTAGAGTTATATTGAAGAGAAAAGGAACTGAAGTTTGTACTAAGCGATGTTTATCTAAGCTAGAGTTATATTGAGGGGAGAAGGAACTGAAATTTGTATTAAGCGATGTTTATCTAAGCTAGAATTATATTGAGGGGAAAAGGAACTGAAGTTTGCATTAAGCCATGTTTATCTTTAAGCTAGAGTTATATTGAGGGGAAAAGGAACTGGCGTTTTCATTAAGCCATGTTTATCTAAGCTAGAGTTATATTGATGGGAAAAGTAACTGAAGTTTGTATTAAGCCATGTTTATCTAAGCTAGAGTTATATTGAGGGGCAAAAGGAACTGAAGTTTGTATTAAGCCATGTTTGTCGAAGCTAGAGTTATATTGAGGGGAAAAGGAACTGGCGTTTTCATTAAGCCATGTTTATCTAAGCTAGAGTTATATTGAGTGGAAAAGGAACTGAAGTTTGCATTAAGCCATGTTTATATAGGCTATAGTTATATTGAGAGGAAAAGGAACTGAAGTTTGCATTAAGCCATGTTTATCGAAGCTAGAGATGTATTTAGGGGAAAAGGAACTGAAATTTGTATTAAGCCATGTTTATCTATGCTAGAGTTATATTGAGGGGAAAAGGAACTGGAGTTTTCATTAAGCCATGCTTATCTAAGCTTGAGTTATATTGAGGGGAAAAGGAACAGAAGTTTCCATTAAGCCATGTTTATCTAAGCTAGAGTTATATTGATGGGAAAAGTAACTGAAGTTTGTATTAAGCCATGTTTATCTAAGCTAGAGTTATATTGAGTGGAAAAGGAACTGAAGTTTGCATTAAGCCATGTTTATCGAAGCTAGAGATGTATTTAGGGGAAAAGGAACTGAAATTTGTATTAAGCCATGTTTATCTAAGCTATAGTTATATTGAGGGGAAAAGGAACTGAAGTTTACATTAAGCCATGCTTATCTAAGCTAGAGTTATATTGATGGGAAAAGTAACTGAAGTTTGTATTAAGCCATGTTTATCTAAGCTAGAGTTATATTGATGGGAAAAGGAACTGAAGTTTGTATTAAGCCATGTTTATCTAAGCTAGAGTTATATTGAAGAGAAAAGGAACTGAAGTTTGTATTAAGCGATGTTTATCTAAGCTAGAATTATATTGAGGGGAAAAGGAACTGAAGTTTGTATTAAGCGATGTTTATCTAAGCTAGAATTATATTGAGGGGAAAAGGAACTGAAGTTTGTATTAAGCCATGTTCATCTAAGCTATAGTTATATTGAGGGGGAAAAAGAACTGAAATTTGTATTAAGCCATGTTTATCTATGCTAGAGTTATATTGAGGGGAAAAGGAACTGAAGTTTGCATTAAGCCATGTTTATCTTTAAGCTAGAGTTATATTGAGGGGAAAAGGAACTGAAGTTTGTATTAAGGCATGTTTGTCGAAGCTAAAACTTGGGTGTTCGGAAGGAAGACAAATCTTTCGGAAGACTCTAATTAATTAACAACAATCCGGAAAGCATTAATCTGGAATCTCGGCTTTTCCAATATTAGTGGTTTGGAACGCACTGCTCCAGCAGTAGTACGTGTAGTAATTCGTTATATATCACTCAGCGTGAACCGGTTCGATTGGTTCCCGTACTGGATACAGTTTCGTAATTAACACAAAACGTTTTCGTCGACTTGGAAATGATGTATTTTATATTCATGTACATGTGCATGACCAAAATTGCGCATGTTCTACATTTAATGAACTTACACACCGTGTTAAGTTTGGAAAATTCTTTGTTGTTCGCTGTTTTACTTGGATTTTTTCTTTTTTTTTAGGGATTTGATTGGTTATGGATACTTTATCTGTACCAACAAGTTTTGTGTAATATGGCTTGTTTGTTACATTAATAAAGCAAAGAGTATATAAGCCGAGTGAGATATCTGAGTTTTTATCATCCTTGTGCTAAACAGATGGTGGTATTGTAGTTTATCACCCTTGTGCTAAACAGATGGTGGTATGTAGTTTATCATCCGTTTGCTAAACAGATGTTTGTATTGTAGTTTATCATCCGTTTGCTAAACAGATGTTTGTATTGTAGTTTATCATCCGTTTGCTAAACAGATGGTGGTATTGTAGTTTATGATAGTTATATTGAGGAGAAAAGAACTGAAGTTTGTATTAAGCCATGTTTATCTAAGCTAGAGTTATATTGAGGGGAGAAGGAACTGAAATTTGTATTAAGCGATGTTTATCTAAGCTAGAGTTATATTGAGGGGAAAAGGAGCTGAAGTTTCCATTAAGCCATGTTTATCTAAGCTAGAGTTATATTGAGGGGAAAAGGAACTGNTTGTAGTTTATCATCCTTGTGCTAAACAGATGGTGGTATTGTAGTTAAAAAGGACTTTGGTGAATCGCATAGACGTCGTAATTGAGTATTAAATAGCAGGTCAACCGATCGCCTTTCGCTTAAGCCTCATTCACACATTCATGATTTTTACTGCTGTCCTTGATAGGACCATTCCCGATTAAAAATTGTCAAAAGTCTGATCAAGATCATGTAATTCGTGGCGGGATTTTCACAAATTTGTAAAATATTTATTTAATAAAAACAACAATCATATATTGTTCGGGAAGCGTCCCGGTGCAGCCGTTTTCAGCCGAATTCGTCCCGATACTCCGTTCTCAATCCGAATCTGATCCTATTTGTATCTACCGCATGATTAAAAAACGACCGAAAATGTCCCGACAGCGTCCCGATTCTCCCGAATGCGACCCGACAGAGATCCGACAGTGACCGGACAGTGAACCGACGCATTCGGCAAGATCTAGACGCAATCTGAACCCAATTGGCAAGAAACGGCAATGAAAAGATTCTCCAAATCATGCCCGTTCATCATGACAGCGTCCCGATCCACATGACACCGTCCAGACACCGTCCAGACAACATAGGGTATTGTTACGATTTTGATCCGATACAGCAGAAGCTGTCACGACATAGTCACGATTGTAACCCGAGTAGACAAAATCGGCGGAGTTTCCCGAATGTTACGCGACACACCTAACTGTCGGGAGTGCTTGCCCGACTTCTCTGGACCTTTCCCGATCCGTAGGACTCTGCTACGAACGTAAACGACTGCGTTCAGACAATGAAAGGACATTCCAGATCATTGAGGATAGTAATCCGACTTTTTCGCTTTTCGTGTCGTAGCGCTGACTGATCTCAAACAGGAATCATAATAGGCGCTGTGTGAACGCCGCATTAATAGCAGCCATGTTAACTCTTCTTTTTTTTTGAGGTATCAGTTGAAATACGATTGCTTTCGTATTTATTATTTCTAGAAATGTTACTGCATGTAAGCCATGTAATCGATTTTTTAATAATTGATATACAATTACCCGTCTAGTAGTCGTTTTACTTTACTATGTACCACGTGTATTGCCTATAAGGGGATTACTGGGTTATAGTGTAGATGATAGCCACGCATGGTATATGACAGTGTAATTGGAATTTTTTTTATCCATGGTTTTAGAGAAGCAGGTTCCAATCCATTTCTGTCTATATGTTATTTTTTATATTTACAAACAAAGTTTCTTTCAATGTCAGCAATCTTCCATAAAGATCCGATTTCATAATTTCCTGGCCCAGCCTGTTTCTCAGGATCACGTCTAGTCGCGACCCCAGCATTGTCTGTACCTCAGCATTAAACATGTCCTTCTTCTTTAAATAATAATAATAATTCGAGGTTCTTACACTTGTAATCAAATACATAGTAATATACAATGAGTGTTGGCATGTCACATTTTCATTCCGAACTAAAGAGTATATAAGCAACCGTTCTATACAAACAAGATAGATTGGAATGAAGCTGATACCGTCATGGCTGAGGAGCAGGCTTTACCGTACTTACATTGTACAATAATAATCGACAAACTGGTAGGAACCACTGCTGTAGTGAACAATGATAATGGACGAAATGGTAGGAACCACTGCTGTAGTGAACAATGATAATGGACGAAATGGTAGGAACCACTGCTGTAGTGAACAATGATAATGGACGAAATGGTAGGAACCACTGCTGTAGTGAACAATGATAATGGACGAAATGGTAGGAACCACTGCTGTAGTGTACAATGATAATGGACGAAATGGTAGGAGCTACTGCTGTAGTATATAATAATAATGGACGAAATTGTAGGAGCTACTGCTGTAGTGTACAATAATAATGGACGAAATGGTAGAAGTCACTGCTGTAGTGTACAATAATAATGGACGAAATTGTAGGATCCACTGCTGTAGTGTACGATAATAATGGACGAAATGTAGGAGTCACTGCTGTAGTGTACAATAATAATGGACGAAATTGTAGGTTCCACTGCTGTAGTGTACAATAATAATGTACGAAATGATAGGAGTCACTGCTGTAGTGTACAACATTAATGGACGAAATGGTAGGATCCACTGCTGTACTGTACAATGATAATGGACGAAATGGACGAAATGGTAGGAACCACTGCTGTGGTGTACAATAAAAATAGACGAAATGGTAGGAGTCACTGCTGTAGTGTACAATAATAATGGGCGAAATGGTAGGAACCACTGCTGTAGTGTACAATAATAATGGGCGAAATGGTAGGAACCACTGCTGTAGTGTACAATAATAATGTACGAAATGGTAGGAGCTACTGCTGTATTGTACAATAATAATGGACGAAATGGTAGTAACCACTGCTGTAGTGTACAATAATAATGGACGAAATTGTAGGATCTACTGCTGTAGTGTATAATAATAATGGACGAAATGGTAGGATCCACTGCTGTACTGTACAATGATAATGGAAGAAATGGTAGGAACCACTGCTGTAGTGTACAATAATAATGGACGAAATGATAGGAGTCACTGCTGTAGTGTACAACATTAATGGACGAAATGGTAGGATCCACTGCTGTAGTGTACAATGATAATGGACGAAATTGTAGGATCCACTGCTGTAGTGGACAATAATAATGGACGAAATGGTAGGAGTCACTGCTGTAGTGTACAATAATAATGGACGAAATGGTAGGAACCACTGCTGTAGAATACAATAATAATGGACGAAATGGTTGGAACCACTACTGTAGTGTACAATAATAATGGACGAAATGGTAGGAGTCACTGCTGTAGTGTACAATGATAATGGACGAAATGGTAGGAACCACTGCTGTAGTGTACAATAATAATGGACGAAATGGTAGGAACCACTGCTGTAGTGTACAATAATAATGGACGAAATGGTAGGATCCACTGCTGTAGTGTACAATGATAATGGACGAAATGGTAGGAGTCACTGCTGTAGTGTACAATGATAATGGACGGAATTGTAGGATCCACTGCTGTAGTGTACAATAATAATGGACGAAATTGTAGGAGCTACTGCTATAGTGTACAATGATAATGGACGAAATGGTAGGAACCACTGCTGTAGTGTACAATAATAATGGACGAAATGGAAGGAGCCACTGCTGTAGTGTACAATAATAATGGACGAAATGGTAGGAACCACTGCTGTAGTGTACAATAATAATGGACGAAAATGTAGGAGCTACTGCTGTAGTGTACAATGATAATGGACGAAATGGTAGGAACCACTGCTGTGGTGTACAATGATAATGGACGAAATGGTAGGAACCACTGCTGTAGTGTGCAATAATAATGGACGAAATGGTAGGAGCCACTGCTGTAGAGTACAATAAAAATGGACGAAATGGTAGGAACCACTGCTGTAGTGTACAATATTAATGGACGAAATTGTAGGAGCTACTGCTGTAGTGTACAATGATAATGGACGAAATTGTAGGATCCACTGCTGTAGTGTACAATAATAATGGACGAAATGGTAGGAACCACTGCTGTAGTGTACAATAATAATGGACGAAATTCTAGGAGCTACTGCTGTAGTGTACAATGATAATGGACGAACTGGTAGGAGCTACTGCTGTAGTGTACAATAATAATGGACGAAATGGTAGGAACCACTGCTGAAGTGTACAATAATAATTGACGATATGGTAGGAGCCACTGCTGTAGTGTACAATGATAATGGACGAAATGGTAGGATCCACTGCTGTAGGGTACAATGATAATGAACGATATGGTAGGAACCACTGCTGTAGTGAACAATGATAATGGACGAAATTGTAGGAGCCACTGCTGTAGTGTAGGAACCACTGCTGTAGTGTACAATAATAATGGACGAAATGGTAGGAGCCACTGCTGTAGTGTACAATGAAAATGGACGAAATGGTAGGAACCAATGCTGTTTGGTTTTCTTTTGCTTAGTATTGTTTAACGTCCTATCAACAGCTATGGTCATTTAAGGACTGCCTCCCATGTTTGCAAGATGCATACGTGTGTGTTTTGGGAGGCTGCGATATGTTCGTGTTTGTTTCCTTGTGATAGCGCGGAACTGACGCCGACTTTATAGTGCTACCTCACTGAAACATACTGCCGAAGACATCCAGAAGGACACCCCATCCGGTCACATGATACTGACAATGGACGAACCAGTCGTCCTACTCCTACATTGCTGAGCGTTAAGCCCGAATAGAAACTACCATTTGTACAGACTCTGGTAGTCTCGGCCAGGGAACAGAACCCAAAGCCTTCCTCACAGGGACAAACGCTCAACTTAAGGCCAAATGTGAGGCAATGTCAAGGGAGACATTACGAAGAAGAAAGTTGTTTAGAATGAAGAGAAACGATAAGGTCCCAAATTTAGTCGCCTCTTACGATCATGCAATGGAAGCAGCAGGTACAATTCTTACGCCCTTCCTGCAGGGACCACTCATGTAGTGTACAATGATAATGGACGAAATGGTAGGAACCACTGCTGTAATGTACAGTGATAATGGACGAAATGGTAGGAACCACTGCTGTGGTGTACAATAAAAAATAGACGAAATGGTAGGAGTCACTGCTGTAGTGTACAATGATAATGGACGAAATGGTAGGAACCACTGCTGTAGTGTACAATGATAATGGAACCACAGGACCCAGACACATAGATGATTTATCATAGAAATATTATACACAGCCTAACTAATAGTAACTCTACTATATCGAGGGAAGTCATTAACTGAGCGTCCAATATATTCATTTTCACGAGTGTGGTGGAATAGCCATACTATCGACAGTGTAAACAAGAATTAAACCAACAGGAAACCATTTTATTGCCCATATTTGTGTGCTACATTTTATTTGCTTTTGTATTGAGAAAAAACACCCAACACTTTCACAGTGAAATGTAGGTACTGGTCATTACATGTTTGAGATACCTCTCTAAGTGTAGATGGGCAGGATGATATTCCGAACAACGACATTGCTGGCATACAGGGTAATAAGCTGTAAATATCAGCCCGCATCCAGCAATAGCACTTCGTTCCGGCTATATCTACCCGCATCGAAGTCGAATTTAGAATCCCTAGACTCTGAAAACATACTTGAATCATCTACAAGCAGAAGTATGGATTATTAGATTATAATATAAATATAGGCAAGAATTGAACAGAAAACAAAATAAGTTGATGAAACGATACTAGACTTTTCGTCGAAATAATGATGGTTAAACAGCCGATGTCATTAAAACAAAAACTGTTGTCATGGACAAGAAGTATGCGTTTCGACCCCCAGTGGTATTTTCTTGAAGCTTTGTTTTACTTCCAGGGGATGAAATTATTAGAGTTTAATGAAGGGTTTCAGGAACTGTCCTAGTCTATACATACATCAGACTAATTATTTCTATTGATATTTTATTTTTCTAAATACTTTTATTTCAGTTGTCTAATTTGTATTTTACAGCTACGATGCATTAATTTCAGTATTGATGTTTCACGAGGTATACATGATGTGATTACGCTGATAATTCCAGCCCGAACCGCCATTAAATGTAATCGTATACAATGAATGGATCCGCGGTTAGAAATTGAACTCGGCAATCGACTCAATTGTCAAATAAATAACATCATTAATTGTGATGTTTGTCTGATAAAGAAATATAATAAAGGAGACACTTTATTGTCGGCTAATGTAATTGGATTCAGACGAATACATTGGTTCTGTATTAAATTAAACCGCCTAGAATGTTAATGATATTTGATGAACGAAATGTGAGAATGACAATTGAGATACATTATCATTCCATGGCAGCGTCACGACTCTTACAAGCTATGGTCGGCATGATGACGTCATCTTTATTATGACGCCATGATTGTAAGGTTGGATGCTACTGATCCTCCCTTGTACATGCTACTCAATTTATCAAACAAACAAACGGTATAATATGAAATAGGCACTGCCTATAAGCGAGCACACATAATTCGATAATCTTTGTGATGATAGTGTAGATCTCGGGCGTCTGCAGCGCCCCAGCTAAGGGCTTTAAGGTAACAAAACGAACAGAATCCCTCCTTTGGACAAAGGTGCGTCAAATAGTCTGACATGAAAAAGAAATAAATGGTGGTTATAAAAAATAGAATCTTAATTAAGAAAACCTGCCAGATATTTCATGTAGGCCTTTTTAATGTTACTAATTTACTATTATTTCAACACCTTTGTCAATATATCGCCTGATCCCTTTTAGCATCAAAATTTGTCAAGACAAAATGATAGAAATAGGATCTAATTTGCAATGTTTGTTAAAAAGTCAAAGTATTGCAATGCGATCCATAGTCACTCACCGGTAAGAATTGCTATCTTTAACAAACAGTACACTTATGTCAGGAAGCATAGGTCACAGTGAGGTTATAGTGATCTACTTCACTCCTCCATCCCAAGATGTCCTTGTTCTTCAAATCAGGTTACTCAGGGTGAAATAGTATAGAATATATGCCCCGGACAAACATTTTTAAATGCAAAGGTCAAGGTCAAGTCATTGATCACAATGACCTAATTATGTACACTCTGACATCCCAAGATGTCCTCGTACACCAAATCTAGTTACTCCAGGTAAAAAAGTATAAAAGATATGCCCGGACGAACATTTTCAAAAGTAAAGGTCAAAGGTCAAGTCATATGTCACAGTAACCTAAACCTTACGCACCAAATCTGCATGGTTACTGCATGTGAAATAGTATAGATGATATGCCCCAGGACAAATATTTTCAAATGTAAAGGTCAAAGGTCAAAGCATAGGTCACAGTGAGGTCATACAACTGGAGTGACCTTCTAAATTCTTGCACCGTGCACGCTGCCATCCAAAGCTGTCGTTGTTCACCAAATCTGGTTACCCCAGGTGAAATAGTATAGAACATATGTCCCTCTAATTGCCTAGCCCGATGCCCCGAACTAGTAAAAAATGTCTATGTTCATTATGAAGCATGAGTTGGGCTTGTATATTTTTCTTCAAAATCAACCTGTAAACTATAGTTCACTTATTACTATGTTGTATATCTTAGCCCTGTCCCTTGCATGAGTGCATTTCTGGGTGGTGACAGACCTGGCTGGGGAAAACTTTGGTATTTGTCTATAATAATAATAATAATTTGAGGTTCCTATATACCGCTTTATCACAACCTAGTTCGTAGGTCATCTTAAAGTGATTCATAAATTATTATCCTTGGTTATAGGACCTTTGCAACCAGCCAATATCATTCTCAACTCCCTGGGGACCATACATCCGGTGCTGCCATTCCGGCACTCACAGTTAGCATTCTACAATTATAGCACTGTCCAACCACATACTCATTTATAGCTGAGTAGACTGGAACAAGCGGAGCAAAGTATCTTGCTCAAAGATACAACACAGTGCCGTGCCGTGACTCGAACCCGCAACCCCTCGGTCACGAGCCCAGTGTCCTACCACTAGACTACCGTGCCTCCGGATTGCCAGTAGGTGTTTTTCATTATAGGACACTAAATAATTCAACCATTCCAATGTTATAAGGTCACCATGCTGGGGTGACAGGACCCTGGGAGCAGTTAGTATGTGTATTAATCTTTTTATGACCTGCAAAGAGCATGGTCATTTCTAAGAACAGACAGACAAACAACAAACAACTGATGAATACAGCATCCTTCATTTACAAGCTTTACCTGGTCTGTAGGTGACATGCAAAGGCAATAAAATTAGCTCAAAGATGATTCTCAATCAGTATTAGGTAGCTATGGTACCCATTTTGTAACTCTAAACCAGCATTCAATTTCTCAATATTCCAATATTGGAGAAGCAATGGCTGCAATATCCATTCCTTTTGAATAACCAAATGATAAAAAATTTAATCATTTACATTTTAATGTAAGAAAGCATTATATCGTGAACATATTTTGAACCTAAAGCATACCACTGTACCAGTATCTTCAGAATCCAGACGCTGCAATAGATATAAACAGGACCATAGCAATTACAAAACAGAAGTGATAAATATACAACAGTGATCTCACCAAGTTATACAAGTGATACATGGACCTGAGTTGTAAAGCAATTATGTTATTTGTTGTAGTGATGTAAAAATCAAACAAAAACAAAAAAAAGTTCATACAATCCAAAAAAGGTTTTTTGAATTCCCTGAGAGAAATTCATATTAGGAGTGACCAACATATATTATTGATATAATTTATGGTGGGTACATAATTGTCTGACATACGGTATATATCGCTGACAATTTTCAAAAAAAAAAGGATATAGTGGAGGAATGAATGACACGGGGGTAATGAAATAACAATTTCAGATATAGCGACTTAGGACCTTTCCATCCATGAAGAGTGTTTGATTCTAGCATATCTGGATCTGAAGAAGAAGAATGTTGAAATTTCAGCCAATTTTCCCTCTTTGGCCCCTCCCTATAGGCCCTAGGGAAGGGCCAGGTTCTTAATTTTCATACCATAAAAATTCAGTCACATGATAGTCATTCCAACCAACTTTGTTCCCACTGAGAGTAAACAAATATACCCAAAAATGTTATTTCCCAATATAAACAACAGTAAGGCCAAAAACAAGATTACATATGCTTTGGATAACCTGATCATGACCTACCTTAAATTTTCCTGTGGACCGTAGGGAACATTTTATCACCTACTTTGTATCCATGAAGATCATTTTAATTAATAGTCCGGCAAAGATCACATACACTTTCTTCCTGTTATGGTCATGGGATCCTGACCACATTCTTGACAGAATAACAACCATTGAAATGCATAGAAATTCATTTAAATTCTTACATTTGTTATTACCCTGTAAGTATATTGATCCATGAAATTAAAATGAGATTCTCTGGAATGTTGCATGAAAAACTTTTTTTTTTGCTTAAGCCTAAACATTAACCCCTTCTCAAGGAGGAATGAATGATCCAGAGGTAGTAAAATATTCATAAATTTGGAACAGGCCTACAGGACCTTAATTCCATCTATGAAGAGTATTTGATTCTAGCATTTCTGTGCCTGAATAAGAAGACCATTGAAAATTTAGTCAATTTTACCTCTGTTGGGCTCAAACCCCTTGCAGATTAGATCCACATGTAATTCATAAATTTGGCTTGCATTTGACCATGGAACTTTCCTTCAAACAAGAAAATGTCTGTAAGACATAAATGCCCCCCTGCCATGTAAAATTAGTTTCAGTGTTCTATAAAAAGTTACAACCACTTTGATCTTGATACCCTGAAACATGCACACACACAAGGTACTACACTTATTTTCTATATATAGCAACAGTGACCTTGGCCTTGACCTTGGAACCCCGAAACACAACAATGTCCGAAGTATGCTCATATTTGACATTTGCATAAAGTTTGACCAGTTGATGATTTTCTATATATAGCAACAGTGACCTTGGCCTTGACCTTGGAACCCTGCAACACAACAATGTCCGAAGTATACTCATAATTGACCTTTGCATAAAGTTTGACCAAAATCCATGAAGGAATGAAGTTGCTAAGTGTTTACATTGAATCGAGACAGGACGGACATGCAACACTATATGCCCCCCCCCCAATTTATGGAGGGTTGTACCTTATAAAATTAATAAAGTTTGACTAAAATCTGTCAAAGAATGAAGTTGCTAAATCAGGATGGGACGGGATGGGACGGACGGGACGGGTGTTTACATTGAATCGGGACGGGACGGACATGGGCAACACTATATCCCCCCCCCCAATTTTATGGCGTCGGCATAAACATAACTGAAGTGGTTACTATGATGGACAAAAGGCATTCACAAGAGGTCAACACCAAGACTTTGAAAACAAAAAAATATCCATTTTCTAGCTTAAGTTCACAAATCATAAATGTAATACTCACTGCCCACCAAGATGTTCGAATGTCCTGTTGTTGTATGCAGTAAAGAACAAATTAACAAATATATATATATATATATTTATATGAAATGTACCAAGTAATGGGAAATGAGTTGTATATAATTAGTAGTTTATGTTTATATATGTTTGTAGTATTAACATAATTTCAAGTTGTACTATTATTTCCACCAGGATTTGAACCTGGGTCTCCCACCAAAGAGTGGCGAGTGTGATGACCACTACACTATAGAAATATATATAGCACAACTAACCTTTTCTTTCAAGATTTATTTCCATTTTTAAAATGTTTTAACCTTTGCATTTATATTTACATTCTCCTTCTGCTTTTCTTATCACATTTGAAATTAATATACCGGTATTATCCAAGTTTATGCCAGGCTCAGAACTACAATTTGCAATGTGTAAAAATTAATTATGATTTTTTTTCATTCCAAGATATATACCAGTAAAATAAAAAGATCCTTAATTTTCCATTAATATTAATTATGATTCTGCAATATAATTGTCAAAAATAAGATTGCACACATATACTGGTACATTCAGGTTATTCATGACAAGTTATCACAGTAAATTCTCCCCAGTTGAATCTCTACATTTACTTGTAGTTGACAGGGGAAAACCCTTAAATTCACATAATTATAAGAACCTTCATACAATATGTTTCAATTTTAGGTATCTCATACATTTAGTTATCAAAATGGTAAACCTTATAAAAATTGAGGGTATAGGTTTAAGGATGTGTAAACACCGGATAAAAAGTGTTGTTGTTATTTACTGGTGTGTATAGGTTTATTATTAACCGAAAGTACTAGTATCCTGAAACTGAGCCCCTGTGTGTTATCCATATGACTATGATACACCTATGTACCAAACTTCAGCTAGATATTTGAATATTGACAGAGTTATGATAAATTGAACTTTTACAATTGGTGGCGTGGTACATGTGTGTAAAGAAATCTACAGATCGTGAAGCATCTTCAAACTGTATCTCTAAAATTAATCTAAAATGTAATCGACATCAGAAGATATGTTATTCATATTCATGACTATAACAAACTTTATTGGATGCACAAAACCAATACATCAAAAAGTTAAAAGCTTTTAAGGGTGCGTCAGTTATGAAATTATTTAGATTTGCTCAAGATAATATTAATGATTTCAACTTCTGAAAACAAACCTGACGTGTTCACAGCTGCAAGGCTTTTAAATTACCTCCAATACAATACAGTCAAAACCTGCCACACTACATATCATATAATTTTGTAAATTATACACTTAACTTTCACACCTGTGTATATCTCGATGCGTAAGGCTATGAATGCAAATAACATATTAAAGCAGTGCTCGTCATGAAGTTGTTTACAAACTAACAACTCAATTATGTAAACACCTCATAAACGTGATATTTTTTTTAAAAATATTTATCTTTACTTGATCTCTGAGGAAGTGTTGCATCAAAAGTCTTAATGTAGGTGTTTGTGACCAGGTATCTCAATGATCTATGATAAGTGTTTGTAACCAGGTATCTCAGTGGTCTATAGTGAGAGTTTGTAACCACAGGGATCTCAGTGGTCTATAGTAAGTTTTTGTGTAAAGGTATCTCAGTGAACTATATTTTTTGTGATCAGGTATCTCAGTTGTCCATAGGTAGTGCGTCTGTTACTGTTCGTGACTAGGTACATGTAACTCAGTGAACTATTACCAGTGATTGTGACCAGGTATCTCAGTGGTTTATAGTATAATTAGAGTGTGTGACCAGATATATCAATGACCTGTAAGTAGAGTTTGTGAGTGACCACGTATCTGAATGGATTATTACGTAGTTGAAAATTGACTAAAACGTTACATGTAATCAGTTAATCAATTTTTCATTTTCATATTTAAGAACTGATTATTTCACACGTTTCGAAAAGTGAAACATATAAAAATTAGTCAAAGTCAAGGACCCAGGTCTAGTCCAATTCCTTGGTGGATTGACGAATCATATCTACATGTCGAGCTTATTTTTCCAGATCTCGTGAGTTACGTCCCCTTAACACCTTTCGACTCATAGGTCAGACCACGGAATTAGATTGCTATCCAAGTCCGTGCTAGAATTGACCATTTCCAGCCAGTTATTAAACTTGTTTAATTATTCTGTTACCTAATGATTTCATCATAAAGAACAACTAAAAAGACGATTGGCAATTTGACACTCTAAAGTGGTTTTTTTTTATATACAGATCTTTTATAATTATTCATATTTTGTAATATTTTATTTTGAGCACACGGCTACTCTCCCATAAAAAAAAATCAAAAGGTTGGCAAGTATGCATTTATCATTTATAATCATATATCATTTGTTTACAAAAAAATCAGTGCAATTAACGTCATTATTAAATACAGATACAATTAAAGGTAGAACAAATATTAGAAATAATAACGTTAATGGTAAAAGACATTGTACATCACTACATGTAAAGGGGACTTACATATTTCAACAAATTTTATTGGACAAAACAAAATGAACAATTGGATGAGACAAGAGGCTTAGCCTATTTAAGTCTTTTCTTAACCGGTATAGATGGACAAAAAGCATACATTTAATACATTGCTCAACAAGACACACTCATATACACTTACAAACATATAGGCTAGAACTTTCAACCAAGTTATAATTATAAGAAAGAAAAAGAAACATTATTTGATGACATTTGAAAACTTATAAAACACTTTCTTAGCAAATCATACATACAAATTGTAAGTTTGTACACTCAGACCACAGTCCATAACACACATACACACACACCCTCACATACACACATATATATATATAATATGCATTAAGGAGACTTAATGGAATGCTTGATGTTTGTCCTTTTTTTTGTAAGTTTCGTTGTTTTTAATTAAATAGAAGAGACAAAACTGATTAAATAACTTGTAAAAAGAAACTTTTTTCAACACGTCTAAATACATTTTGTACAT
>NW_018407883.1:1706611-1768959 GCF_002113885.1 Mizuhopecten yessoensis | reverse complement strand
TGTCGATCATTTGAGTTGGCCTTTACCCTCCCGTGTTCCTATTTCCCGGCGAAGTAGTCGAGACTACCGGCGAAGTTGATCTGTTCCGGTCTTTTCAACCAATCAGAATGTGGCAAATTTTGAAGCCCGCGACTTTCAGACCACAAATATTTGTATTGCTTAACCTGATTCGTCAAAAATGTCGAAAACTTAAATTTTTAAACCCGTTTTAATGAAGAAACATTTCAAACCATAACGAATACGTTTGCAAAGTTCACGCAAATAAGTTACGATGTGAAACATATTTTCTATTCCCACAGAGATGTTTAAAACGGTGATTTTTTAGCTTCTGATTTATTAATAACCAATCAGAGCGTCGCAAATTTTAAAGTCCGTTCTGCACGATGTAAAGAAAAAAGATCGCATAGTATTGTAGTTTCGTTTTGTGTTACTATATATAGATTTTTGCTTGAACTATATATATACCACGCATACGATACAAAAAGAGTTCGCTGCGCTCGCTATAAACACTCATTTTAACTCAATTCCGAAAGTCATGATATTTTCTATGAAATAAGAATGTTTCAAAAATGGGTAAATATATATGAAATAGTTAATATGAATACCAAATGTAAATATATTTACCTAATTTTACGCTAACTTTCTTCATGGATGCTATATACCATTGGCATACATATTAAACGGGTAAATAAAGATGTGATGTTTATTTTATTATGTTCGTATGGTCAAATAGGTTTCGTTCTTATTACGATGTCGGTGGACTTTCTCTGGTCCGCTATTTAGGTAAAGTTGCTTCCCAAAGTAAACACTTGACTTTCTCTGGTTCACTATTTATGTAATGTTGGTCCCCAAAAGTTAACACTGGACTTTCTCTGGTCCGCTATTTAGGTAAAGTTGCTTCCCAAAGTTAACACTGGACTTTCTCTGGTTCACTATTTATGTAATGTTGGTCCCCAAAATTAATACTGGACTTTCTCTGGTCCGTTATTTAGGAACAGTTGCTTCCCCAAGTTGTCTGTGACGTCATTACCTACCTACATGTACACATCTGGTAGATAGACATTAAAAATTCTATTGAATGAAGTTTCCCTATACAGCATCAACAATCCGATATTCACTTAATGAGATTAGACAAACGCTACTATAGAAACAGGATATCTTGGCAGTGTGCGAGGATTTTTAAATCAGGAAACCTTAATTTATCGCAACAAATATACTATAATTTGTGTGACGTTTAGATTTCTCCTCTGGGAAATCATATGCCAACGAGCCCGTCCTTGTTTCCTATACATAAGTTACAGAGCCTGCGGTTGTCCTAGAAAACAGATGAGAATTTAACCGTGTTTACGCTGTTAACCCATTTTTATCCGAGACGTTTGCCTTAAGATAGTTACTCTGTGCAGGAAAAGACAAATGTATAAATCGGAAATTAAACTTTTTAATTCAAAACAGGCCTTAAGGACCATGAATCACAATTAAGCTTCCACAAAATGGGTGTTTATGTCTATCACATTCACGAAAGCTCTTGAATTGAATGGGTAGATGGGCATTTGTGCCGAGGATAATTTTTGTAAGTGAATTCAGCTGTAGACTATAGAACACAGTTGGTTATTGAATGTCAGACAGCACGCGAAAAGGAAAGCGTTTTGTGTTAGTTTGAACTATTGAATAAGGGGCTTTTTTTAAGTCAACACTGCTGATCAAATCATTGGGAATTGGGGTTGAAGTTCCTCCAGCACAGACAATGTGTTCATTCAAAAGGGACATTTCATTTTGTGTATTGCATTGGTATAGATAAAAATAAAAGTGAAATCTAAATTCACCCCTCTATGCCCTTGATGTCTTTTTATTACATCAATATTGTATAGATGTGTTATGAAATTATTGAGTAAATTATTTTAAAACCAAAGAGTCAATCGTTGAATATAACAAAAGAGACATTGAATGTATCTTGATGTTTTGGTATGGTCTTAACGAATCAAACAATTTGGTTAGGTGTTCTGTTGTCTAACGTCCTATTAACAGTTTTGGTCAATTAAGGACGTACCTCCATGTGTGTGTTGTTAAAGCGTGCATGTGCGTATGTGTGCCGGAGACTGAGCATGTTTGTGTACTTGCCTCCGCGTGATAGTGCGGATCTGATGCCAACTTTATAGTGCTACCTCACTGAAATGCCATGCCGAAGACACCCAGAATAGCATTTGAGCTTTAAGAACAGATTCGAATAATTGCATTTTTTTAATACCTGGATAACCTTACTATGGTGATACATCTTGTTGCAGACCATGTTATACAAAGTTCCGTATTTAATTCTTTCA
Organism: Mizuhopecten yessoensis; assembly: GCF_002113885.1. Taxonomy (NCBI): domain Eukaryota; kingdom Metazoa; phylum Mollusca; class Bivalvia; order Pectinida; family Pectinidae; genus Mizuhopecten; species Mizuhopecten yessoensis. Next base: position 1,766,641 of record NW_018407883.1, on the reverse strand, counting down.
TTATCAGGATGTTGAATAGCCCAAGATTCAAGAACCCCTCTGTTGTTTTCAATCATTTAAGCTCTATTGGTAACGTTATTTCTATATTCCATTTCGGACTGTATATGGACAACTTCATGGCGCCACCTACTTCCACTATCATTGTGATAAACAGATGCTCACTTTTATTTTAAGACATGCAAGATCCTCTATATCCATGGTAATATACAAATAATATACAAAACATGTCGGTATAGTGCCACTCCTTTCATTTATAATCACCATTAACGCCAATTTCTACTATTTTTCTGAATAGGCCTTTATATTGCGCTGTAATCTGTTTCTATCCATAAAGAACAACTGTTTGTCTTTATTTTCTACTCATAAAGAACAACTGTTTGTCTTTATTACTACTCATAAAGAACAACTGTTTGTCTTTATTTTTTACTCATAAAGAACAACTGTTTGTCTTTATTTTTTACTCATAAAGAACAACTGTTTGTCTTTATTTTAATACTCATAAAGAAAAATTGTTGCCTTTTTTTAATACTCATAAAGAACAACTGTTTGTCTTTATTTTATACTCATAAAGTACAACTGTTTGTCTTTATTTCATACTCATAAAGAACAACTGTTTTTCTTTATTTTATACTCATAAAGAATAGCTGTTTGTCTTTATTTTATACTCATGTTTGTCCTTATGTTGCGGACAACAAACAGTGTTAAAGAATATAAGCTGGAAATGTTTCAGTGTTTGGCTGGACGCTGCTGATCATTCAGTTTATTATGGTTCCACGGTAATTAAAATCTAAATTAAGAAATAAATTACTGTTAAACCCGGCGAGGGAATAGAACGAAGGAAGTAGCATGATGAACAGTAAATTTCATGGCGAACTATAAGCAGAAATTGATCTGCTGTGAGGTGGTAACGGAACAATTGGGAAATCAACCAACAAAACAGGTCTGATAAATACTCAAGAAAATAGCCAATCATGAAGCCAAATAGACATGATCACCTCTATTTCGTTATAAAAGTGTGGGATATTTTAGATAAAATAATAAGGTTATTGTTTCCATTTATCGACCCATTCATTCCACACTCTGCACCCATACTGTCTCCTTTTATGTCTGTCTCCCCCACCGCATCTCATCCCCGACCTCTTTCTCAAAATAAAAATAAATGTATGAAACAATAAGATAAATAAATGAATTAAATAGAAAATGTGTTATAAAAACATTCCATTGTCTAGTCCAAGCACAATATAATATCATCAAGGTTTAATGTTCTTTTATAACTTCTCCGGTAAATGCATGTTTTGCAGATTTAGTAATACTTTAAATTGTTGAGCTGCTAGTGTATTTTTTAAACTATGAAGTGTATAATTTTAAATAATGAAGCGGGATGTGCCTGAGATACATGACTATTTTCGGTTTCGTCTAGACAGTAAGTGTTCTGGAGTTATCACCCTTGTCTGTGACAAAAGCTTGAGAAGGGTTATGGGGCGTAACTCGATTAGTAGGTTAATTATTTAGATTAGGATTAAATAAGCTATTGGATTAAATAAGCTATTGGATTAAATAAGCTATTTGGATTAAATAAGCTATTGGATTAAATAAGCTATTTGGATTAAATAAGCTATTGGATTAAATAAGTTATTTGGATTAAATAAGCTACATGTAATTATAGGCGTTCATTGTTTAATGTATATAATGTACTAAGGAAATGTCGGTGAGATACTCGCATCAGTCTCAACTGAAACTTAAATAAAGCGTGTCGGAGTCAAACAAACCAACACACGCAGGAAAATTGACACGCGCGTTAACTGTTTGCGTGACAAGATTTAGTGCCAAACAATCCAACTGCAGACAAACTTTGAGAAAATCCATCAGCTGTGTTGGAAATATTGATCATATGTCAGTCAGATTGGGAGTTTTTCATCAATCACAGAGAAGGGGATTTTCCCAGTTCGACACGAACCATTTGATGATTAAATTTTTTAATTACATAGAAATACTGTCCACTTATCCAATGCGTTATAATAACCGGAAATCGGTTACATGTCAACAGGAAATTGGTACGCGACAAAAATATAAAACTATTTCTTTACAGAATTAAATTGAAATTGGTGCGTAATAATCCTCCTTTTTTTTTCTATAAGAGGAAGTCAGTAAACTAAACATCAAACCAGTCTAGGTACCGATAAGTTTATTGGACTAAGCACGGTCTGGTATCTGTTTGTTAAATAAAACGAACTACCGTTCAGTAGGAACTACTGCTGCAGTGCAGCTGGTTATGGTTACTGGAAGTTTTTTTGATTTTCTTTTTTTTAATGCACATGTTAAAAAGTAATTGAACGGTGTGTTTTGTATTGTTATATTGAACTTACATCCGTGACTTACATGTATATTTTATAAAGCACATTGAATTATATACCCGTTCAAACATGTAACAGCTTTCAGTTGGCATTTAGTCATATGGATGGCAATTTCAATGAAACATGCTAGCGCGTCGTATTCAATTTGTAAGTTTCCAGTTGGCTTTCATGACTGTGATTGTCAGCTACATCGTAAAATACAGTTCATTGCTTAAATTAGCAATTTTGGCATGCGTGTATTTTCATTTGGTTCGATATCTAAAACGGACTGTCAAGCGCTGCAATGAGGCAGACTAGTCTCTGTTCACGTGAAGGTTTCATTTCTTTATTGATTTATTCTAAAGATAATTTGACACTGTTCTATGTTCCACCTGTTTATATCGCAAGAGTAAGTATACAAATACTACATGGTATTGTTCCGACTTGGAAGGTTTCAACTTTGAATTCACATGGAAGCTTAGGAATCAGTGTAGTCTAGAACAAATTGGTAGTATAAGAAATCCATTTGAGAAAGCCTTTGTTTTTCTTTGAATTCTCACCTTAAATGATGTAAAGAAATATGCTTTTTAAAAAATACAGATGGAATGCATTTGAATTTTGCATTTGCATTTAAACTTCAAAATGCAGATTATTCCAAAATCAGTACAGCTTATAGTAGTCATAATTATGTAACATACATATGTTAAACATAGTAAATGAATTGTATACAAGATAACGGAGGCTGAACAATGTGAAACAATTTCGCTCCTTGTCATAAATCGACTGACATGTATGCACTTTGTACAAAGAGAGGCTAACGTAAACACGTATGCCGCGTTATCTAAGCACGTTCAATGAACATCAAATCAAGCTCTAGATTTGAATTAATATTGTTTTTATCATATTTATAACACCCCGTTGGATATTTATTTTATGTATGCGTGTTAGGAGAGTGTGTAGATAAGATGTAATAACTTGTAACTAATCTGTTGTACACGTTTTGGCAATAGGTATGTTTAATACACGCTCGGTAAGTTACACTCACCGCCCTCACCTGTCAGAAGAATCGGTAGCCTACGAGCGTAAATGATGGTTTGCGTAATGAAAACTGTTAAAAATATTTTCCGTGAATGATGTTTTTGACTGTTAAATTAATTGGCGACACGTTTTAATGACACAAACTAATTAACAAATACCGCCAGGGGCCTCTTAATAGTTTGTTTTAATTAATGTTCATCGGATTCACTAAGATTCGATGCCATGAATCATTCGAGGAGACATAAAATGTCTGAAAATTGGTCAATGAAAACAAATGATAACACACGAAAGAAAATTGGGTGAAACCAGTAAACCATTAAACATTCCGTAAGGAAGGCATGAAGTATAAAGATATTTTTTACTTTTAATTGAAACTTTATAGTTCGGGGTACCAGACATGTATTCATATTATACAAACAAAACAATAGGTATATTTAACTTTTATCGAATAAATCATCTTGTTGACTTCTGTTCCGGATTATTGTTATTGTAATATGACTCAAGGGAGACAACCCTGACAAAATATTTAAAATCTGACACGCGAACCGTTACGTCAAGGTTCAGAAGAAACTATGTTCCATGATACATTGTACCACGAGTTAGAGATAGTCGTTGTATATACAAAGTGATTGATAGCCGATTATATCACTAAATTAAATTACAATGCAGAATTATGCAAATACGATTTCAAAAGTGATTAGTTTTGTTAAAACTTTCAATGTTTGCCGCAACTATTGAAATATTGGGCATGTCTCCAATTTGTCATTAATCGCAATTTTGTGATGACAACCCTGAACCCCAAAAACTTATGTTGGGTATTGCTTATTGTGATGTTCTTGTGGTATTTGAAATGACAAACAATAGATTACACCCTAAGACCAAACTATTTATTTCAGTAAAACATCACTAACACACAATTTGCGGCATTTCTCTTACTTTCCTCTAAATTCCGGGTTCGCAAACCATTTCCGGGAGCCGGCATTTTGTGCCACGCATAAGGTCATTCCCGGATCAGTAGTTTCAATATGTTTTGTTAAATTCTAACTCTTTCAGGCTGTTGATACCGAACATTCTATCTAAAATTTACTTGGCTTTTTATTGTGGTATGATTTCAAAGGCTTTGCGATCACATTAGAATGACATATACATTTAGAATTAAAAAAAAAACACTTTACATCATGTAAATTACATGCTCTAAGATTCCAGTCGATGCTTTTGGTTCGCCTTTTTCGGTATATTTTAATCATGGGCTGGTATTCTAATTTTTGAAACAACTTGAAGATGTCCTCGTGATATTGATGTGCTGTTGCAGATCAAACTTATAGTTCTGCACGAGCTTCTCTTAAATATCAGTAATGATGACCAGTTTGTAAAATATGGTAGTATACCGGACACCATCATTGTTAGATACCCATACATACATGTTTGTTACATTGGCCACCTCTACGGAGCTCATCTTTGATGGTTACCATCTATTTATCCGTGTTCTCTATCATTTCGTTGTAAAAATCTTGTAAAATACAATTTGTAGTTATTCTTATTTTTTTACCCAATACTTAAGAAATTGCATTTTGAAAACAATACTTACGGACACCTGCCAAATTCTATAAGCAGTCGCCTACATAACATAGTTTTGCCTTCTCAACCACAAGGATTTTTTGGAAACACTACATATCAGCATCAAAGCTTTAAACGCTATTTAGATCTCGGGGCGTTACGGGTCATTTCTGGCCTCATCAGGGATTTTGAATTAGTAGTTATGTTCGTAATCTTTAATAAATGAAGCATGAAAATATGAAATTTCAAATTCATTCGACAACTGGTTTAGGAGATATGGCATTACGAAATGAGAAAAAAACGCGCATTTTCTAAATAAAGTGTGTGAATATCGTCTGTTATTAAGTTGAAAATTGGCCATTTTGAGGAAAATAACTAAACACTTTTCCATTTTTGAAAGTTTCCGCATGCAACAAACAAATAAATATTTGACGGCTTAAACATTGTCATATCAGTGTTTATTAGTAGAAAGGAATTTTTGTTTGTCTCATACAGAAGCTTTCATTTATGCATGCTAACTGTCTTAAAACACCATATTTTGACTATTTCTGCATAGCTACGCAATTTTGTTGCTATGGTAGGGCATCAACGCATGCGCATTGAAAACAGTCTTTACCAAGAAAGACTGCCCCTATTAACCAATATGATGCGTATGACAGAAATTAGTAAATAAATTAAATTTGATTTTTTTTACTTTTTACGAGGCCAAAAATTACCCATAACGCCCCAAGTCCTTTTGACAGTTAACGTTCGGTATCAAAATATCTTTACGACATCGGCTTCCTTCGGGTTTTACGAACGTAGGTCTGCATTAAACGTATCACAATACACAATGTTTGCTTACAGGAAGTTACAAGTATTTACATATACATATATCTACCATGACATGACAATTCACGTGTAATTAAACGACACTATCATTTAAATTTTCGACATCAGTGCATTTATTTGTTTTGTTCGCTTTCACAAAAACGTGTGTATGACATGGTGATGTAATCAAATTGATCTGAACATGAAATAAAACACCAATGTATCGGATATGTTCCCCAGCTATCAACGCACGAATGATTATTGAAATCAGATATGACTTCCTAGGTCTGTACGCATGCTTATCAAGAATGAATATAATCAAATCCGTGTAAAACTGGTGCGTACGAGTCATTTCAATTCGATATCAAAGAGCTTGAAACAAGTGCCTACTCTTGTGTATAGTGTTAAATTGATATCGTTTCATGGCATTTTAAGTAAAACGTGCTGCATTTCTTTTTAATCATTTTTTTTGTTTGAACATATTTTATTTGTGATATGGTAAAAACAAAAACGTGTTGGACTCCATGTTTGCCACTTCAGTTAAGTCCCTCTGCTATTTTACATTTTAATATATGCAAATGATCACAGAAGAACTACTATCTCATGTATTCATCCTGAAAGTACAGCAATGGAGAGGAAGAAGAATAAGCACTTGTATTTTCTATATTGATGTAAATGAATGTTAAGTAACCTTTTTTCGCGATAGTCATACATGTAGTATCAACCTCGGGCTGGCCACTTGCCGATGTCCTCCCCTTCACAAACGTCTGTGACATATTGCTTTCAACCATCATCATGAAATAAATTTAGGTATATCCTCTATGACTGTCAACCATTAAACTAAAACTCATTGTATGTTAAATATTATATTTACATTTGTATGGCATTATCACTATGTAGCCTCTTTGAAAGCTGTGTCGTTGAATATTTATCTCCAATATTTCTTTTCTTTATTTGTCAATGACATGGAATCCGAATTGATTAAGTCAAATTGCCAAAGTTATCACTTGCAATTACTTAATTTGTTTTTAATTATGCATGCCGATGACACGGTATTTTTTTCTGAGGATATAGTTGACCTACAAAATATGTTGGATTTTTTTAATCACTTATTCTCGAAGATGGAATTTATCTGTAAATATAGACAAAACAAAAATAATTGTTTTTAGGAAAAGTAAACGATTGTATCTAAACGAGCAGTGGATTTTTTATGGTAAAGCTATAGAAGTGGTAGATCAATTTTGCTATTTAGGTTTGGTTTTTAATTATAATGGTAAATTTACCATTGCATTGAATAAAATTGCTGTACAAGGAGGAAAGTTTATTTTCATCTTAATCGGAAAGCGAAAAGATTTTTGTTGAATGAAAAGACCAAGTTATCTTTATTTGATACTTATATATCATGCATTGTGAATTACGGGTGTGTAGTATGGGGTTATAGTCCTGCACCGCAGATTGAAAATATACATTTGTTATTTTTGAAAACCGTATTGGGTGTCAGGAAAACAGTAAATAATGCCATGGTGTATTTTGAACTTGGTCGTTACCCTTTGCATATACAGCGTAGGATTGCTATTGTAAAGTACTGTCTGCAAATATTAAAGACTAATAACTGTATTTTGAGGGCCTGTTACGATGAACTTTTAGAGCTTTATAACCGGAATCCAAATGGTAAAGCAAATTGAGTTTATCATCTGAGACGTGATTTGTGTACGTTGGGTTTTGGAGATGTGTGGTTGGCACAATGTGTACCAAATGATATTTTTTTTTATTATTATTATATATACAACGCATAAAGGATACTTTTATTCAGGAAATGAGAAACATATTCGAGACATCTTCAAAATGTTTGTTGTATAAACACATTATTGACCGTTTTGATCTACAATGGTATTTTACAAAACCGCTATTTAGAAAAAATAAATGTATTCTTGCGAAATATAGATTGCAAGCACATAACCTTAATATAGAGACAGGTAGATATAATGCAGTGCCTCGAAACCAGAGATTGTGTACTTTATGTGATCTTGGAGATGTCGAGGATGAGTTTCATTTCATTCTTATGTGTCCTGTGTTTTTAGAATTAAGAGTATCGTATATCAAGCCATATTATCGTATTCGTCCTTCTGTGTTTAAATTAATAGAGCTACTGTCTAGCAAAAATTTTAAACTTATTAGAAATTTAAGTAAGTACTTGATTCAGGCAACTGTTAAGAGAAGTCGTATATTATGAAATATAAGCTGTATCAAATTCTTGCTATAAACGTTTTGTTACTGTATAATGCGATTGAGATCTATGTCTTTTACTTCACAATGAGTAATAATCTCATTTCATTATATAATATATTGTACTCGTTCTACCTTCATGTTGAGGTTGTATGATTGACTTTGAAGTTTTGTCATTTCCTAGCAATTTGGTTAGATAAAGGCTTTATTTGTATTATTTCATAAACAACTAAATTATACAACTAAATTATGCTTCATAAGAGTCCGCTAAGTTACCTTAGGAAAACCTTAAAGTTTTCCCAAACTTATGACAATTTCCTAATTTGTAAATATTATGTATGGAATTGAATCTATTGCATATGTTCTCCGCCATTGTACAAGATATTTGTAAAGTATTTGGTAATAAATTGAATTGAATTGATGGGACTTTAATTACCATGCAGCACGAGACACAATTCTTAGCGTATTAATACAACACTGACCGGAATTACAATATCAAATGTAAATAAACATGACGGCTGCTGAAATATCGTTGGGCATTGTGAGACTTGACAATGTAATAGTAAATTTATGTGCAAAAGAAAAAAGAAAAAACAACTTTTATTACAACAAAAACAAGACCAAGGTCTGCAATATCGTACAAAATTCACATCGGTTAATTCACCAATGCCGGCAATGGAAACAATTTTAACACTCATGCAATTTATCAGAAATATCGTCTGATAAACTTAAATCACCCTATAGACATATCATACGCAATTGTATTGATACTGAATTGTGGAATAAAATTGAAGTGTTTGTTAAAATTTCAAAGTACTACTTTGTTTGCCAATCAGTACGCGACAACACGCTGTTCCAACTATTGAACGAATTTGTGTGGACTGTCGATAAGGCGGGAATTTTAAATTTTAAATACAAATTGTAAGTTAAAAAAGAAATTAGAGGCAGAGAAAACGTAAAAATAAGTATTGAACTGTTTTTGTATGGTATTTATGATCTAGCGCGCATTATGATGTTTGCTTGCAAAGCTGTGTCATTCAAATAGATCATAAATACCATACAAAAACAGATCAACGCTTAAAAATCTCCTTTATGTCTGTCAATCATTAATCTAATCTTCTCTATGCATGTCAAATATCAAACATCCACCACTTATTGGTATGAAATTAACATTAATTTGATTATATGTAGTAGTAGCAAGTACAATATTGAATAAAAAGCATACATGTAAAACAGAGCGATACTTAACGAGCTTCAAGATTATACATGAATCACGCTAAGTGTTATAGCATGTACTATTAACGCGGAGCAGTACAGCAGCCGTATATCTACACGTATCACAAAAGGAACAGGAGTTTAACTCACGATGATCTAAAGCCGGATCATCTTATCGAGAAATGCTGTAACATAAAAATCTTGTTATTGATTTTATGTGAGATTCTGAAAGTATTTTAGGTCAAATTTTTGATTATCAATGTTTTTTTTCAAAATGTCACAGATTTCAGTTTTTGATATGTCCAAACTGCCCTATGTAGATGCTGATCATGCTCGTATACATTTTTAAATGAACTGATGAACTACTGATGAAATGTAATCACATGTTTCTGTGATGTCACCTCGTGAGGCACAGCGTTGCGTAAAAAATCAAAAAAATCAAAAAAAATCATCAAAACAGCAATTCGATCTCAAAATCGATAAAACTCGGTAAAACTCGATAAAACTCGGTAAAACTAGGGCAAAATATTAACAAAGGAAAGAATTACATGGAAACTATTGGAAAATCAAGATTTGTGGCTTTAATTCGTGTAAAACGATAATTTTTATGCAACCTTTAAATGTAAAAAGCCGTCATTTTGACTCCAGTGCGTAAGTCTATGACGTCATGTATATACGTACTTATCCTAGGCGTGACGTCACAATCGAAACTTTCAACCTACCACAGGGCTGATAGATCATATTGCATGTACATGGGTTAATATGCAAGTAAATATGACATGGGTATACTCACTGAATAACACAGTACATTATGTGATAAATGTTTTTCAAATAATGTCAAGGAGAAAATACAAGCTGTTTTACTAACGTCCGAATATAAAACGAATGCATTCTGGCGTTGTTTGGTACCACCACTGGTAAACGTGTACACTATGTAGGCTAGTCCAATATCAAAACACAAACAGACAGTGGAATTGCAAAAGTGTGACCCCAATTTGTGCCATCGCGTAGGCAAAACATCTGAAAAGTGGCAAAACAAAAAATACTCCAAAATACTACAAAATACACAGACTATAATGTTGCACCTGTGTAGGACAGCTATTGTCAACCTGTAATAACTTAGGTTTGCGTGTAAAATATACTTCCAATAAATGTGCTACCGAAACCTTACACAGCAATATAAGGAATATCTAACACAGTTTTATAGGAGTAGTATAAGGAAATTATAACACCATGTTATAAGGGAAACCTTACACAGTAATATAAGGAAAATTCAACACAGTTTTAAAGGGAAACCTAACACCGTGTTATAAGGGAAACCTAACACAGTAATATAAGGAACTTATAACACCGTGCTATAAGGGAAACCTAACACAGTGCAATAAGGAGACGATTGAAACTTATCTAATAAATATTGTTTATCATATAATCGAGCAGTCCTACAATTCAACTAAGTTTTAATGGGAACGAATTTGGGTTGATAATGGAGACCTCTAATGCTCATGTTGTACAAACCTTTTTGGAAAGACTTGATACGGCTTCAGACAGACTGTATAGAACAAAAAGTGTTGGTTATGCTACAGAGCACCTACTCAGCTCCGGGTCTTTATTATACATTTCGGGATATAGCGAGTTTCTGGTTCTCCGCGACCAGGGCTATTTCCCGAGGCGATTTTAGCCTTTTGTCAGTAAAGCATCGTGTGTTGCTTTTCGTGATTTCATAAGGCCTAAAAACGCGCAATTCGGTATTCCACGGGCCAACTTTCTACACGGGTATTGTCATGTTGCGTTCATTGATTCCAACTTTTATTAGTTTACTTAAGTGCCGAGGTTTTTTTATTTACGATAAACGAAAGTGAAATAATGTTCATGAACTTACAAATGTTTCAGTAATTTTTGAAATTGCATCCCCTACCTTTTAACGAAACGAATGTGTTCATTGCAATGGATTTCAAATTTGTAATTCTGTAGATGTAGACCTTTGATTTCAAGAGTGTTCATGTGATTAAACATATATTTATTTATTCATTTATTATTGATAATAATTATCGATTCTCGTACTATTTCATGAAGTCTATATCTGATAATGATATTGATTTGTTTACTGCTATTTATATTACAGGTTCCTTGTGATCGTTGGCTGTCTAGTTCTCAGTGTCTTGGCAACAGTGGAGGATTTTCACCCCAAACTGTTCACAAGAATAGCATTATATTTAGTAAGTAAATCATACCTTATCGCCTCACCCTCCTAAGTGACTCCTGTGACTCCAGTCGAAATATTCGCTTAGGTACAATATCTACGGTCAGCGTTATCAACGGTAATAAAACGCTGATTTTTTTTTTTTATTTCGTTCGGTGAACTGTCATAGCATTCCAATAAACATCAGTATGATGTAATTTACATATTTCTTTTCATTGCATATTCCGTCTTTGCGTATTGCAGAGTTATCTTCTCTTGGGAGAAGGTATTGATTGTTACGGCACTTGTATGTGAGAGAAACGTCATCAATTTTTGGAAAACGACGTAATTTTCTTACACAGACCAATGACGTAACAATCAAGCTGAAAAACAGTGACAAATGGGATTGAATGTATATATAGAAAACACTGGATACACGATATAGTGAATAAGATGGTTTTGGCACCAACCTTACCGAATATCGCGGTTTTTGTACTTTCTTCCAGAGAGTAAGTGCTTTTGTAAAAGTTTCCTGATACATATAATCTTGTATGTTGACGCGGTGAAATATCTTATCATTTTGTTGTTGACGCGGTGAAATATCTTATCATTGTGTGTTGACGTGGTGAAATATCTTATCATTGTGTGTTGACGCGGTGAAATATCTTATCATTGTGTGTTGACAATGTTAATGATCTTATTCTTATTTGTTGACACTGTGGTCAATTGTTTTACTTGTTTTTTAATGCTGTGGAAAAAAATAACAAAAACAAATCATAGCAGTTTGATAAACTAGTGAAAATCCTTTGAATTACTTTGCTGCGTATCAAAATATTGTCTGTTTATTTTAGTCTACAGTATTAAATACATCTTGTTATAACATACTCTACAATATAACGATGATACAGTTATAGAACTCTTCTCGTCAACAGGAACCAGTCCTGCTTGTCTGGCTAATGGTCGAGTACGCTATCCGGGTGTGGGCGGCTGGATGTCGCTCCCGATATCAAGGATGTTCGGGGCGCCTCAGGTTCATGCGGAGACCCCTCTGTATTATAGGTAAGAGGAAAATGAAATGGAAAATAATTGAAAAGTCTGTTCAGGATCTGCTTTGGATTAATATCTAATTACATTTTACACTGATCTGGTGTTACTTGATTTTTTACCTGTATCATTTATAAAACCTTAGAAGTCTCATTTTACACCTGTATTTTCAAGAAATATCACCAGTTCAATATATAAAAAGTACAGGTCTTGTTTTAAACCTGTATTATTTATAAAACCTTAAAGTTCTCTTTTACACCTGAATAATATAGGCCGTATTTTAAACTTATACCCTATGTAAATAAATACTGACAGGTTTCAGTGTTCCTCTGTACCATATTCACGTGACTATCATGTTTGATCCATTCCCTTTACCATATGTCAGTGTAGACAGATGTGCAATGGTACCTACAGTGATACTGCCTTTAAAGCTGCTCAATAGAGCAGTTAAATGTATCAGAATACAGACCGTCTTTCCAGACAGATTGCTAATATCTAATTTAAGTTTTTTGATATGACAATGGTTATTATACCTTAATGACTATCTGTCTATAAACATTGTATATTTCACTGTAAACGGGAAGAATATGGTAAAATACAACTTTGTTCGATGTAAAACTTGTATTTTCCCGTGTAACACATGGTGTCTGTGTTTTAGATATGGTGATTATAGGTGCCTCAATTGTCGTACTTTCTCTGGGAATCGCGAGCCCTATGTTCGCCGCCTCACCGCTCAGGGGACTTCGCTTCTTTCAGATCCTACGAATGGCTCGGATGGACAGACGGGGAGGCTCATGGAAACTTCTAGGATCCGTTGTCTGGGCACATAGGCAGGTACATTGGTGCTCAGCTTACCTTTCCCTACCATTACATTGTCACCGAGGCAGGTATATTGGTGCCTAGCTATACTTTTTCTAAGCATTGAATGACCAGTTCGTCTGGCAAATAGACGCTTAGCTTAGCTTTCCCTACCCGTGAAATTGATCCTTTACGCAGAGGTCATTGATGCCTCGCTTTTGCCTAGCTTACCCTTCCTTAACTTTGAATCGTCACTAAGACGGGTAGACTGGTGTCTAGCTTACCTTTTCCGACAATTAAATGACCACTTCACCAGGTAAATCGGCGCTTAGATTTCCTTTCCCTACAATTGAATGCACACTGGGGCAGGTAGATTGATGCTTAGCTGAACATTTCTTACCCTTGTATGACGACTTAAGCAGAAAGTCATTGGATGGACATTAAGGCAGGTAGTTATTGGTGCTCAGCTTACCTTTCCCTGCCATTGAATGTAAACTGAGACAAGTAGTCTTATGTTTTTCTTCCATTGAATGCGAACTGAGACAAGTTGTCATTAGTTCTAAGCTTACCCTTCCCTTCCATTGCATGAACACTGAGGCAAGTAGTCAGTGGCGCTTAATTTTCTTTTCCCTACAATTGAAACACCACTTAGGCAGGTATATTGCCGCTTTGATTTAATTTCCTTACCACTGAAGGACATTAAGGCAAAAAGTCATTGGTGCCAAGCATACCTTTTCTTTCTATGGAATGGTCCCGTAGAAGGTAGATTGTCGACTAGATTTCCTTTCTGTATTATTGAATACATATTTATTATACATATCACGAGGTTATTATGTAAATGTAATCACTTTAACGCATCCCACATTTCACGCATTATTGCATTTTAACAGACTGGCGCATTCATGATTCGGCGCATTAACAATATATACAATAGATGACAATTTACTGACACACAAATTAGCGCTTTCATAATATCGCGCAATGGGTAAAGCGCTAAAAACGCTAAAATGTGACTACCGCTAAAAATGTACGTTTACAGTATTTTGCGATCAGCTCGCATCACAGTTTGCAATTATTGCAGATCTGCAGTAAAATGAAACATTCTAGTTAATTTTAAATTACTTTGTACTACGTCATCAATTTGCACGTGTAGAAGTTCTTTGATGTGATATAAATTATATTCTGCAGGAACTTCTTACAACGCTGTATATTGGATTTCTTGGTCTTCTCTTCTCATCCTTTCTGGTGTATCTGGCAGAAAAAGATGCCGATAAAAAGAAATTTCGCAGTTTTGCTGATGCACTTTGGTGGGGAGTGGTAAGTATTAAGTTACTTCTGTTGGAATAAACTTAAGTTATCTTTTCTTCATTTTCTCTTACGCTAAACAGCATATTAAAGAACTTTTTTGTTTTCGTGTTTTGTTCTCTCTTCTTGTGTAGAAATGAAAAGGCAAACTTCAGACGACTGTTTGGACAAACCAGTCCTCCCGGTTCAGCTCTAAAAACAGCGAGGTTATACCACCACACGTTCATCATCAGGATCATAAACACATTCACGCTAATTATTTCTCATCATCAGGATCATAAACAAATTCACGCTAAATTTGTCCTTCGGGTAGTTGTTTAAATCTCATATACATTGCCTGTCTGAATTGAAAAAGACTGTCTCTAATGCTAATAGATAATTGGGCTTAATCAAATTGGAAAGAAAAAATGTTTGTTAAACATAAACAAAGATATCTATTATGAGAGAGATAATACTTTAACAGAAATTCAATCATAGGTCTATATTTTTCCAGATAACTCTATGCACAGTAGGATATGGAGATGTAGTGCCGACCACATGGGCTGGGAAACTGATCGCTGCCTTCTCCGCCGTGTTGGGGATATCCTTTTTCGCCCTGCCAGCGGTATGTATGACTGTTAAGAAACCCATATATATTATCGACGATGGGTATTTATCCCAGTTCCCTTTCTCCTCTCCTATGTGTCTGGTCGTTGTCCACGGTGCGTTTTCTTTGTTCTTAGTGCCTGTTTTTTGTCACAAATGCCCACCTTGTTCAAAAAGTCAAATTTAAACATTTAAAACAGTCTCTTCAATGTTTTCCCAAATCATTGACTAAAAAAAGTGGGAAAAAGAAATTTAACTTGAGCACAAGGTGTCGGCAATTGAAGCAGATGACGCCTACCCTTTCGGAACAGCTGGTCTCATTGTCCTTCTGCTTTTTCAAAAGTCGAAGTGCACACCCAATCCAGTTTTATCGATTTTGAATTTGAGTTGGTTTTATTACACTTTGGTATTTTTTCATTCTTTGCCAAGTTTGTATGTGTGAGATGAAACGATTGTGTATTGTGTTTCTCTTTTTGCATAAAAAGGTAACCGGTATTGATTGTTCTAGTCTTTTTGTTTTAACTACGTACTGTTTCAAATACAATAATACTTTAAGCACACTATATATGTATATGGAAACATGCTCACCATTATCTAGCAGCATTTCTCGTGAAAGAGGTAATAAACCTATCTATTATTCTGGGATTTGTAATGGGTTGAATTTTACCAGCAGAAAAGTACAAATCATATGCCCATTTTTTTTGAAAAAAAACATATACTGTGACGGTTTCGCTTTTTGAGACAATTTAAAAAGAATACACGTGAAATGTATGGACGAAGCACTGTGAGGAAGTCAGTTCATTAGCGACAGGAAAGCCATAACTGTCACGCTTTATTTGTCTGGTTCATTTCCCTTCATAGTGCGTCATCGTTCATCTGTCCAGTTTCCTATTGTAGGAATGTTATCCTGTAATATCTAGCCTAATTAAAGTTGTACCCAGTCCATCAGCGAGGGGAGAGCTCGGTAATTTTACATCTATGTGCTACTAAAACGTGGAATTTAATAGCCATTACGATTGACTCATTGTTAGGTTTTGGTATTTATTACCAATACGACTGGCTAATCGCGTGGGTTTTGTAAATAGGTCATGCGTTTTGGCTGTTTTATATGACGCCTACCGTTGGACACCGGACACGCGACTCAGAGGGAAGGCCAATCCAGCGGAGTCTGTATAGCATTAGATGTAAACATTACTGCAAAGGAAATGTTTTATGTTTCGTGATAAAGGCCAGTGATATTAAACAGTGCACTCATTAATTTGAAATATACCTGATATTCAAGAAACATGAGATATCGTACTGTAAGCCGGAACATTGTTGTATGTAGGATTAACGTCAGTGCTGTGGGACAGGGTTCCTCAATGGTTGGACGTTATTGTTGGCTTTATTGGTGTCTCGGAACATGCGGTAACTCCTAAAAAATGAGAGGATTTTTCCGATTTGTGATAAACTTTTAATTAGGATGTTTTTAGCAGAAATGTTCCTTTCTTTTTTTAAGCTATGAATATGGAGCTCGTATTTGATCTATAACTTATCGGAAAACATACTTAAATATTGATACTGAACTTCATGTTTGTAGTTTGAAGGAAGAAATTATAAACAATTTGTCGTGTGAGCATCAATATCACATCTTTATCATCACTGTTTTAAACGCTAAGCATGGACACGATAACTAAGTCAACTCAATGCTCTCGCTTTGACTTTTTCCGACATTTTGGTAAACGTTTTGGAAAATCACTTAGTTTTCCCACTATAAGATTGTAGAGAAATATAGTTTTGAGCATGTGCCAAATTAATCGTTCTTGTGTTCTCTGCCTATAGGGACAATGCGAATATGTTAATTGATAAACTACTTTTAGTGTTTTCCGTATAGTTCCATGTCAAATTATCGTCAATTTAGAACATTATAGCTGTAATCGTGTATGTAAGTGTACTACATTTGTAGTTTACATTTATATGATAACCATAAGTAAGTGTTTCATATAAGAACAGTTGGTTAACCAAGCCATTGTAAACATAATCCAGTGTATTCGTTTTATGTCTAACGAAAAAAGATACATGCAACATACATGCAAACATGATAATTTAATGAAGGTACATTCGTAGAGTGATTAAACACATTTGCCCTGCCTCAAATCGTGCTCATCATTTTGTCATTGCGACACATTACCTTATGGGGATATCGCTGTAATCATACCAAAATATGAATTCTATAGGGGATTTTTGGAATCTGATAATTTATGTCTATATAAGTGTCAATATGATAACCAGATGGGGTGAACCACGAGCATGTAAATTAACTGACTGGATTTGTTTCAGTATATGTATTGATCGGATAGCCGTGTGCCGACTACTCCTGCCCCACAGCATATAGTATTGGACACCTCTGAGCTGACCTTATCGTGTTGCACCAGACGACATTGAATCTGTTCACGTTTGACAAAATTATGAAAAAGAATATGTAGCTTTCCAACAAATGAAATAAACGAAAGTTTTCTTTATTTGTGCGGGTTTTGGGGGTGAAGTTATAGCCACAGTATACAAATACATTAATTCTGCCGTGAACTACGTCTACAATTGCTACTTAAAAGTATGATCGTAAATAACACAAACAATGTGACGGATACAGTTTTGTGTATTTTGACTAGTACTCATAAGCGCCGTATTTATGTAGTTTGAATGGTATTTGAGCGCCGTATTTATATAGTTTGAATGATATTTAAGCGCCATATATATGTAGTTTGACTGGTATTTGAGCGCCGTATTTATACAGTTTGAATGGTATTTGAGCGCCGTATTTATATAGTCTGAATGGTATTTCAGCGCCATATTTATATAGTTTGAATGGTATTTAAGCGCCGTATTTACAAATGTATATAGATTGAATGATATTTAAGCGCTGTATTTATGTAGTTTGATTTGTATTTAAGCGCCGTATTTCTTTAACTTGACTGGTATTTCAGTGTCATATCAATATTTATGTTTGTTTTTCTTTTCGACACGAAATCAGGTGTCATATGATATTTTCTATTTACGATTTCAAATGTACCTATTCACAGTTGATGCAAATACCAAAACAGTATGTACGATATCATCATTTATTTCGTCTGAATTTGTTTCATAAAGGGGATTCTGGGTTCCGGTTTCGCCCTGAAGGTCCAACAACAGCAACGTCAAAAACACCTTATAAGGAGACGGGTGCCTGCTGCACGACTTATACAGTGTCTTTGGAGATGTTACGCCGCGGACGAGAATTCCATGTCTATAGCCACCTGGAAACCCCACATGATCCCATGTCCTAGTCCTACATCGTATGTACAGCCACTTTGTCGTCATAACACTTATACATCCTCTTACTCGCGGGATACATTTACCTTAGGCTTTGTCATGAAATTAGAGTTTAAGCTATACATAAATGCTTCCTTACATATTATACCCATGATTTGTGCTAGTTTTACGATTATAATCAACTTTACTCTTTTACCTGTGTTTTGTGTAAGAATTAAGGATATAAACTTTCTTACACATTGATTTGTTATTTGAATTACAGTAAAATATATGCATTTTCTTACACTTTGAGCTGTAATCTGTAATAGAGTCTAGGATAATATAACCTTACATATTATACCTTGTTAGAGTTAAGAATGATACTACCCGACATATTATACCTGTGATTCGTGTTAGATTTAAGGATGGTACTACCTGACATATTATACCTGTGCTTCGTGTTAGAGTTAAGGATGATACTACCTGACATGTTATACCTGTGCTTCGTGTTAGAGTTAAAGATGATATTTCCTGACATATTATACCTGTGCTTTGTGTTAGCGTTAAGGATGATCCTACCTGACATATTATACTTGTGATTTGTGTTAGAGTTAAGGATGGTACTACCTGACATATTATACCTGTGCTTCGTGTTAGAGTTAAGGATGATGCTAAATGACATATTATACCTGTGCTTCGTGTTAGCGTTAAGGATGATGCTACCTTACACATTATACCTGTGTTTCGTGTTAGAGTTAAGGATGGTACTACCTGACATATTATACTTGTGATTCGTATTAGAGTTAAGGATGGTACTACCTGACATATTATACCTGTGATTCGTATTAGAGTTAAGGATGATACTACCTGACATATTATACCTGTGATTCGTGTGAGAGTTAAGGATGATACTACCTGACATATTATACCTGTGCTTCGTGTTAGGGTTAAGGATGATCCTACCTGACATATTATACCTGTGATTTGTGTTAGAGTTTAGGATGGTACTACCTGACATATTATACCCGTGCTTCGTGTTAGAGTTAAGGATGATCCTACCTGACATATTATACCTGTGTTTCATGTTAGAGTTAAAGATGGTCCTACCTGACATATTATACCTGTGTTTCGTGTTAGAGTTAAGGATGATCCTACCTGACATATTATACCTGTGATTTGTGTTACAGTTTAGGATGGTACTACCTGACATATTATACTTGTGATTCGTATTAGAGTTAAGGATGGTACTACCTGACATATGATACCTGTGTTTCGTGTTAGAGTTAAGGATGGTACTACCTGACATATTATACCTGTGCTTCGTGTTAGAGTTAAGGATGATACTACCTAACACAGCATACTTGTGATTTGTGTTAGATTTAAGGATGATACTACCTGACATATTATACCTGTGCTTCGTGTTAGAGTTAAGGATGATACTACCTGACACAGCATAAATTGTACCTGTGATTCGTGTGAGAGTTAAGGATGATGCTACCTGACAAATTATACCTGTAATTCGTGATATATGCTTCCTTACATGCTGATCTGCGATTTACATGTATAAAAGAGTGAACTCCTTATCTCCATTAAAACGTTGTACAGAGCATTATTTAAGGATTTAGAAACATATGTTATTGTTTCCCTAGAATGCTTTTAAGAGTTCTTGTAATGTGATGTCGATAAATTAGGCAAGTTCAGAATGTAGATTGCAGTTTTAATCCGGTGGAACTTTTACTGACATAAGTTTCATGTCATAGAGGAGCAGCATCTACTTTTCTTTTTAGCAATATTTCTATGTGCTTAAAATTATAATTAAAGTATCCCTTAGAAATAAGGTTCTTCTACATGATACTTCTGTGTTGCATGAAGTTTTTTCTTTATTACGTTTACAATCAATTCTGGAGATCGAAGTTTCTTTGTATTAAAGCACGTGTGAATTTTAGTCTGTGAAGTAGTATCATGATAATCATTTTTGTGATATCACCGTTATCAACATAATGTCGAAATATAAAAAATAACGCAAATTAAATTATTGGACCCTCTTAATTCTTTTGTTTCTGCCGTTAAATAATGAATATGTAGTTTGTCATGAAGACGTAAAGACATTTCTATCTATAAATTGTTTATACAGTGACAGACAATGGAAAAACAACACAGGCTCCTCATTTGTGAGCAGGTTCTCCACCAGACGAAGAGACCGGTCGAGTGCCGGAAGTAGTATAACTTCCAACTCTCCACACTCGCCACTAATTCCACGCAAAGAATCAAAGCGACCGAACGGAACAGCAGACACGGATGACTTTGCAATTAATAGGTACGAACTGTCTGGAAAACTAGCACTCCTTTTAGATTACTACAAAGTCTGATAAATTTTACAGCCTGGCATGTTATATGTTAACTAACATTGACGCAGTGGTTTCTAGTAAGAATGCCTGTACATTGCTTTAGTAATAGCATTAAGCATAGGTATCAATCATATATTGTGTATAATCTTACTTCACTTAAATATAACAAATCTACAAACTTTGCACTAGTAAAAGGTCAACTACATTGAAGCAAGATAGACAGTTTATTGCTCACACTCTTAATCACCAACATTTCTTCTTTATCGACATGCAGCGATATGTTTCAACTACATGTAGTCTTAGTAGCAAAGTATAAACGATTTGTCGTAACATAACCATTCTTGTTGTGCTTTAAATGTGAAAAAATAAACACTGCGTCTGAACATTCTACGAAAAAATAGCTTCATACATTGGTTTTACTGAAAAGATATTTGATACTTTTATATATTTCATCAGCTTTTAACTTTTTTTCACTTTGGAACATTTTTGGAGTTTCATTAGGCGTGTTAAGAACTTAAACTTATGATCATGTGTTATCAACTGATATTCATAACATGTTTCTGTTTTACAAAAAAAAAAAAAAAAAAAAAAAATCTTATGAAAAGATCCCTCTCTTGCAGTGCAAAATATCCACAAGGAAACAAATTCTTAAAACTTCAAAAAAAGATAACAAATTTGTTTTGCAGATCATCACGTTCAGACCTAACATGACTTATTAAATGGCTTTATTTATACTTACAACTTCCTTCAATTTTAATAGTCTACACACTTGTATGCTCCCTATAATATAAGCCCGTAATATTACAGTTTAAATGCATTGGATCAGTCGCAGTATATTGACATGAACAAAATGTTGTCATTTTAACAGCTTGGTGAACCGCACATGGTAAGATTAATATTACTGGAACCAATTATACGCTTTGAATTAATAGATATTTTGTGTAAGCCTTTAGTATTTTTGTATGATGTATTCATTTTTTATTTGATAAACGGAAAGCATGACTAGATTTTCGTTTTGTGTATTAACGTGTTTTGTCATATTTCATGCAAGGCTTAATTCGTCATACATTTACATGTACCCTATACGCTTTTGTTCTAAGTCGGCTGTATTCCTGTATTCCTGCAAAAATACACACAGAAAAAAAAATCCTCATTTGTCTTCTCAAATATTTCCTGAATAGTTGAACAACCAGATTTGTTATAGTTGGATTAACGAAATTCCACTGATTAGCATTTCCTTGTTTTGTATTGTCTATCTTTCAGCAAGGGCTGTTCCTGTGTCCGATGTAACAACTATACGATAAATTGATACAAATTATTACATATACATCGTCCTACCATTATTTACATTCTACTTCCAATATTCGTGTTGATGATATGAATTCACATGTAAAATATATTGTTATTTCAACATTGATGCGATTATTCGAAAGCGAAGGAACCTCGCAACCTAAACGAACATATAAATACATGTATAAATCATGTTCGATTATGACAGCATCTATATTATTTGATTACACAAGAAATTCAATATTGTATATTATAAATAAGTAGTAAAAGTGATTATACTGCATCTTGTACAGATGCTTACATTTTTTTCTGGCTTTTTGTTTTGCGTCGATTAACTAAAGTTTTAAGGGATCGGTCAACGTTCAAATTTACATATTATGTTTGTCAATCTCGCTGATTAGGTGTGGATTCAATGATCTCATCGAGCTAAAACATGATAGCACACTCATCTTATCAACTTAAGTTATTTCACTTTTACCACTGAAAGAAAAGTATGGTCAATTTGATAAAACCCAGTGAAAACATGCCAATTGGCATAACTTTACTTGTGATAATGTAAAGTCCCGTATCGATTTCATATTGACCAATCAGAACGAGTTGTTCTATTAACTGCATTCAAAACCGTTGACTTCATGTTCCAGCTGCATCCTCTGCAATAGTACACATTCATAGATGAACAAAACTGTTTCATTCGTAGCATCGCTACATGTATAATCAAATATTAACAGATAACAAAAACTGTATAATTATGTTGAGTAATGTCATTTAAATGCAACGACGTAGTGTTGCGAAGCACGGTGATGACGTTAGAACTATATAGATCTCGTGATATTTTTATGATATCACGATTTTTTTCATGATCTCCAGACTTTCTTATATTAACTGCGTTAGATTTATATATAAAATTTAGATTTACATTTGTCATGACACTTGTTTGTGTCCTTTTCTATTCCATATACTGTGATGTGCAATTTGTACTTCAAAATATATTAATAAAACAAGGTTTGTGATGATTGTTTATGATTTGCACACAAATTTGGAAGTGCATATTTCGATCTGCAATATATCATTATAGAACATAACAGTATTAGAATAAATCACCAGATTAGAAAGCAAACGTAACCGTTGTTCCGTTGTTTGGTAAGGCTATTTATCGTATTGCACTGTTACATTGGATACTTTATAATTATATTGTTGTCATTTGTGCTAACAGGAGTCATCTCAGCCTCGCTACTGGTTTGGCAGACCAGAGAGTCGATCAGCTTCCTATAAAGAAAGACAACCCCTCACCATCATTCTCCTACAGAGATCAAAATGAAGGTATGGAGCATACTGCCTAGTGCTTTTATTTATTAATATTATATCGGTAAGTATACTTCTTAGTGCTTATGCTTAATGGCTTAATAGTGATTATAGTGCTGAATATAGCGATTAGGGAAGATATTACAAACTCCTGAGAAGCGGAGATAAAACAAGAGTTCAAGTTGGGTAAGTTTTCCCTCAACCACATGTTGTGACGGCGATGGTGTCATCTGAAACTCAACAGGATATACTTTATCCGTGTGTTAACGGTTTAGAGAGTTTATAGACTTCACTGATACGTACAAATCAAATCGTGACCGTAAACTCGTACTAGCCTGTCGATGTACATAAACATGTCCCATCATGATTTCATGAAAAGATGCGTCCTGGTGAACCATTCACTAGGTATGCATTGTGTTCTACTGTGGAGGTTATACTCTACGCTTATGGAATTATACAGTTGTCATGACGACCCGATTTCCTAAATGTCATGATATTCATTATCTACCACGATAAAAGGCTAGGTTATTGTTTGTAAAATCGTTAGTGATCTACAATTTCCAGTATGTGACGGATGTCACATGTGGTTGAGGAAATGTTTACCCTTCCGAAGCACTTATTTACCCTTCAATTATAATTTCGAGCTCATCCTTGTGTTTTATAATCATTATCGTTTTGCTTCTTTATAACATTAGCCTTACTTGTTTCAAGAGACATCAAGACGAATAGTTAGCTATATGTTTTAAACAAGTCATAGAGATGTGTACATGAGTAAAAACTGAATAAATAGTTTGAAGACAACGACGACGACGACGTTATGATGATGATGATGATGAATCGTTTATTCATCGAGTTAAACTCTTTGTCCTTTGAAATAATAAGGTCGCTGTCATATCTTACAAATATTGATTTGTTTTCAGAAGAAGACCATTCTCCTAAAATGACACAACTAACAGAGCAGCATAAAAAAGCTATACGAGCTATCAGAAAGATAAGATACTTTGTATCAAAAAAGAAATTCCGAGAGGCGCTCAGACCTTACGATGTGAAAGATGTGATTGAACAATACTCAGCAGGTCACGTGGACATGCTCGGACGAATCAAAAGTCTCCAATCAAGGTATGGTTGAAAATGAAAACCACTGACAACAAATATGCCTACGAAATAGACAAATATCAACAACATGATTTTGAAAACAAAATCACGATATCTATTCCCATTATTTTTTATTGTGTATTTATTATAACATTTTGATGAGTTCACCGTCATAGTTGGTTTTATGTTATAAACGCCCTAACTTTATATCTCATTATTATGTTCACTAGGAAAAAACGAGCCCGTTAACTTTATCTTATAGATCAATGCTAATTAAGAATACATTTAAGTATAAGCTTAAACAATGATAATATTATAATTTAGTTTCAATGTTCAGTTATTAACGGATGAATGTTACCTATTTCTAAACACGTGCGATAAGGAGTGATTTATTGCCAACAGTGGTTACATGAATAACCTTCTTTTAATAACTTATGCGTAAGTTTAGACGAACTTTCCTGTCATACTGCTATTTGTTTTCATGAGGTGTCACAATGCAACAAAAGCCACGTGCATTGTTTGCCCGAATGGGATCAAACGGAATATATAGCCATCGAACTCAATAACCTAAATCCTTACAGAGAGGTGCGTCAGTGAAGGAAGAGTTTGCTACATTAAGTATCACTCCGACTACGATGTCGACAGCCTAATTAATGTTTCGGATTAATGGTGTGTCACACATGTTATACTCAATACAATAGGTCAACAGATGGTAAAGACTTTGCAAACTGTATATTTTAGCTAAAGCGAGTTTCTATTGTAACAGCAGGTTTTTTTTCAAATCAATGTTTTATTTTATTTCTATCTTATCCACAGGTTGGATCAAATTTTAGGAAAAGTAGGAAGCAAGAAAAAAGACACATACGACTCTAAGCAGAGTTTGGCTTCCCGAATCGTTAAAGTAGAACGCTCAGTAAGTATACACTAAGTACATAACAGCAAGCCACTTTGATGGAGAACATTTGTTACAAAAGGTACACTTAGGTAGAGGACATTTTTATACACTATAATTACACGGACGAAAAATACAATAAAGAAGAGCACAACCAGTAACTATCCACGTGAGTAGATATATTTAGTATACAGTAATAAAGTATATATCACTCCTTCTGTAAATGTTGCAGATGTCATGGCGTTTAAGGTAAATGTTTACATAAGTGACAAATATCAAAATTACCACGGTATCTATTTCACGAAAATTTGCGTATTAGATATCGTTGCGAAATACGCATTTCAAAACCGTGTAGCCTAGTTCCTTGCATTTGAATTGGATTAAGGCATTTGGATCATTTCGTTGTCAAAATAGTAAAATTGATATTAGAAAATTATAAACTATATGTTTAATTATAATGTTCAATCGCCAAAAATTTATATTCTTTAAATCAATATTAATATAGCAAAGATTTAAACAAACCGCAGGTAAAGATGGTTTATGATGAGGTTGAAATGTTCCTATATTGATCAGTTGAATATTACCATTTTAAACATCTATGAGAAGGGGTGATTAATGACCATTAATAACACTTTCTTAGAACGAATTTCAAAAAAAAGCCATGTTTAGACTGGCTTACTTGCTTTAATACCATTCCTCACTACTAGTACTAGGTGTCACTCTATGATACTATATTCGAAACCAAGCAGAGAGTTAAAAACTACGATAGGCCATCCATTCAAACATACATGCTTCAAACCCCAATGGACTTAGACAAAGATCATCCCACACAAAAACAAGCTTCGCTATCTCATCTTGCATATACTGCAGGAGCTTGTAACACGTTATCATGCAAGCGTGTCTACCTGATCAATCATAGGTTCTCGGCGTCATATTCCTTCAGTTTATATTTTTGTCTTTGTATGAACAGAGATTATATTGTCATGTCGCTAATCTCTGTTGAGAAGACATAACACAATGTAAAATTGACAGAAATGTATTTCGAGGAAGACATGATTGGGCAGTGCTTCCGTTGTTCGATCGAGTCAGTGAAGCCACTCAAACATGTTCAACTTAACACAGTGATATTGTGCGTTAATTAACGTAATATTCAGTTGAACATATTTTATAAAATTCTGAAATATATCAATTAAATATTAATATTAACATAAATCAACTCAGATATGCGTATTGAAGTTTCAAAGAAAAGTGGTGTCTGCATAGAAATAAATATGTAGCTTACAATGCGTCAGGATTAACTCTGTGGCGTTATATCTGAGTCAGCGCCGGTCTGGTGTTTCAATTGTTCTTATTTGAGGGGGTTTTAGGTCCAGACGTATTAATCGAATGATGAAGTGTAACGATAAGGCCTGTAGAAGGTCAAAACAGAAAGACTCTCCTGTATCAGACTTGAAATAGAAACAGGAAAATAAAGGGCATTGCTTTTACTTTATTTCTGTGACAATTGTATTTTCACTGTCAAAAGATAATTGATAAAAGTATAGATGGAAAAACATTCGTAGAACAGCAGACTTTCTGATACGAGTTAAAGATTAATCCGTAGATTGAGATTGAACATAAAATGTGCCGTTTCTGTTACACATGTAACAAACTGGTAAATACAAATTGTGATAAAAATCACTTGAATGGAAGGACATGTGCATTGGATATCTGTAATTGTAAGACTTCTTTGTAGAACAGAAAACAACTACTCCGTGCATTCGCATTCTATTAATATGATATCAGACAATGTATGAATAGTGATTTAATCATTAAAAAACACGGATGTGTATACCTTTGAAAATGAAAACATCTAAGGAGATAGTTTAATCACGTTTCTCATTTCATTCGTTTGGACCATACATTCACTTTATAAAACCACATAACGAATTAATACTTCATTTTGGTCAATAACATCGTTGATTCCTGAACCCCAATGTACGGCTTTCGTAATGAAATATGATATTTTGTAAAGTAATGTTATTTGCGCGTTCGTATTATATCGGTACCTATACATCAGCAGAAAGGCAAATAAATTATACAATTTAGTTTCATTGTAATACAGCTGGGATCGAATACTATGAAAATGCTGACTGTTGATAATTATGACAATTTATTAATGATTTTGTCGATATAGGAGTGAATTCTTGCTATAAAGAACACCATTTGTGATATTTTTTCACAAGTTTAGATCGCAATAGAGTTATATGTGAAGGACATCAGGGCCCAGTTGTTCAAAAGTTGATTAGCTTAATCAGTGATTAGCGCAAATCTTAATTTTTCTGTATCTTTAAGACTCAGCCTTTGAATTAGTTACAACTTTCTAGATATCAAATATTCAGTTGAGTGACTGCACATGCCAAATTGTGAGATTTTACCTTGTTTATTATTAAAGGTTAAAAAATGTCGTTCAATTGTGATTAAGCTAACCACCTTTTTAGCAATCATCTGTGTGTGTCTTAGGTTCATCGGTCAACATACAACGTGGTGTACTCTGCTGGTTGAGATTTCTTAGTCATCGAGGTCAGCCGCAACCTTGTTAGCCACACATATCTTGTTTTGAGTAGTTCATAATACATACACTTTACTCATTCTTAATTTGAAAGTTACCAGTTCTCATTTATTTTTTAATTCATATCATTGAGGGGTCTGCAGCACATAACAGCCTGTGTTTGCAGTAGTTTACACTGACCCCGTCGTTTTAGCCGCCGATGGACGAAACAGCTGTATAGTGCATTGGAATTTTATTTTCAAATTTGTTGAGTGCAATCACAAATGTTAGTTCATAATCAATCTCGAATTATTTTAGTGTTTCATTCTATTGCGTTAATCCATTCGCATGGTTTTATTCGTTTTTTAAGTATACTTAAATGTTGAATTATACTCTGAGCTATCGATTCTGAAGAATATTTGTTTGACATTTAACTTTAAATGTTAATCTTAATTTTAATTTCAGACTGAAGACATTGAATCAAAGCTGGACTTACTGTTCGACATGTACAAAGAGGACCGCAAGATATTGTTACAGTATTGTCAATCAAAATCACAGATCACAAACAATCTTCCCGCCTCAGGGGAGGCAACTCCTGTGGCATCGTGTTTAAAATCATCTACAAGTTCTCTTAAGCAACCTCGCTCAATACTTGCGGACAAACAATGCAGCGAGCCTTCTACACCTACAAGCCTGGGAAACATTGAAAACCCATCGATGCAAAGAAACCTTTCAGACCTCAGTCAGCGAATCAAAAAGCGTGTAACATACCGCTTACTCTCCTTAAACGTTGAGGCAAAGGAGAAACAGGAACCTTCCAGCATTCCATATAAGGGCCGAAGAAAGAGCGCGTCATTTGACACGGGTGACGAACTCATTGTGCAAGGACATAGACAGCGGTTCAACACACGTGGTAAACATGATCTCGAGGAAGTGTTCCGAGAGGTTTCTACGGAAACCAATAACGAGTCTCCCGAAAAAGAATCCGGTGAATCACAGTGTTGTGATGAACTTCCTAAGGCAAATAATCCTTTGACGCAGAGCCAAAGGCGTGAACAATTTCTACGTGGACGAGTGTCACGTGATTCAAGCAACAAATCATATGACAGAGATCGCGTTGTCCGCGAGAACGAATCATTCACACGTGTTGTTATTGATACCGATGTCTCCGAATCGTCTACTAATAATTCCCCAATACATTTATGTTATGCCTCGGATTCGGGTACATATAGAGACAAAATTGATAAATAAAATTTGTTTCCTTTTTAACATTTTAGTACGTTTATTGATGTGTCTTCGTTTTTATTGGACAGATTTTAAGCCGAGTCTTCATGTGATATCTATTTTACAGGTGCTCGTATATGTAAAGAATTCTTACATTTCGCCGCATTTTCAACGGTACTTATGCATCACATTTTCTCACTAAGCTCTGTAATATGAACAACTAAAATGAAATACCAAAGTGACACCAATATCTTATTTCAAACTCGAAATCTAAAATACAGATGAACTAGGACAAAATGTAAACCAATGAGCGATCTGAATGAACAAACTTGCATAACTATAGGGATATTACGATCAAGTGGAATGAAATTCTAAGTGTTGTCCGTTTCAGTTGTGATAACCAACATAAACATCTAAGTCAAGTCAAACTATTGGCATGTCCTCAAAGCGAGAAGAGAGGTAGTGACAACGAAACAAGACACACAATGGAGTATGATAATTATAGATTATCACACTGTATTTTCAGGGTTTGTCGTGAGAACAATTTTCTTATCGCGAGCACGTGGATAAAATCGAGAGGCCAACGCAGGTGGACTCGAGATTTTATCTACGTGCGAGCGATGAGAAAATTGTCCGAACGACAAACACTGAAAATAATGTATGATAAACTATTCATCATCTATATACTACTACCTTATATATTTCGCCATTTAAAAAACCTCAACTAAACACCATGTTTTCTAAATGACTTCTAAGCTCAATGGTCAACGCTCGCCTGTGACAAACGTAAACGAATAGAAGTTTAGCGCGGGGGAATACAATGAACCTTAAAACTACGTAGAAAATAATATTTTTTAAACAATTCTATCGTCATCAGCTTTTCCATATGCACATTTACACTTGAAATGGTGTTGTTATTCTCACAATATTTTTCCGTAACTTTTTACTGATATGTTAATGACAGACTATTTCTTACGCGGATCACTTTTGTGTAGACACTCTTTCCGGTTTCGGACGTCATCTGGCACGAACAGACGTTCTTTATATATATATATATATATATATATATAACACGTTCCCAAGCGCTTTGGAATAGGAAAATCCGTTCTCAAGTTGTTATCAAGTCGTTCTCAACTTCTTCTCATACTGACAACCAATGATACTGAATCTATCATGCTTCCGGTAGGTGGTATAAAGTAGTATATATAGATGATAAAACATGGATCTTTTTATCAAAGAGAGAAATAGAATATTCCACGATGAGCGTATTATGGCGACCATAACATCTTTTTCCCACTTACGTACATCTATCGAAAACCTTTGATGTAATTTTGTCTGACAGGAGTTGACATTTATTACGAAAATATTTACATTCCGAGCAAATTCTTTTGAATGCGAATAGACTGTGTCATGTAAACACCATATATATTGTCCGATGTTTATCATTTAGAAACAGAAACTTCATGACTCAAAAAGTGTCACACTTATCGTACAGCTTTATAGTAAGCCAGTTTTGTTAGACAAATGCTGTAAATAAATATATAAGTAAGCAGTTCAAGCTAAGTTGAGAAATTTGACTAATCCAATATGCATTATTAAGTAAATCTCAATCATATATTTCATTGAAAGCAAAGACGTACCAATTCGAAAGAACAACATTTTTTTTTACTGAATAACTATTAAAAAGGCAACACCTTTCTAATTATATTTTGATACTATTTGCAACATAGTCATTAAAATGGGAGCTTTTCTTTCATTGTAGGATAAAGCTGTAACACATATACCTTCAACTACCCATCAGATCCTCACTGTACTCAATTGCCGCCACGATAGACATCTGTACAATATTTCTGTATTGATTAAGATTGCCTGCTTACAGTCGTTCAGAGTAAACTCATCTACAAGACCCTGTTACAGGACGAGTTGTCGGTCACTTGGGTGCAGTTAATCTTCAGATATTGTTGGTGACAATATTTGGAAAACGATATTTATGTATTGGGGGAAATAAAGTTGGCAAATACGGGAAAAAAATAAAATCTGATTGTTTTTTGTAGGCGCCAAAGAAAAAAATATGATGTTCAGGAGATAATTATCTAAAGGTACATGTACACCATAACCACATCACAATTTCCATTTCATACCTATTGGTAGTCCATCATGTTTCACACAACGTAGTATTTGCTGTCATTTCGGACACAAAGAACACGGTGTATTGTATAGAGTAGGCTTGCATGGTACAGTTCGTAGTCCGTCAATTCATCGATTGGATGGCTGTAGATTTAAGTACCGCGCCGGTTTTATTCCGTCTTTTCGTATTGCAGAGTTATCTGCTCTTGTGAGCAGGTATTTATTGTTACGTCATTTGTTTATGAGAGTACCGTCATCAATTTTTGAGAAAACGACGTAATTTTCTCACACAAACCAATGACGTAACAATCAATATCTGCTTACAAGCGAAGATAACTCTGCAATACGGAAAGACGGAATATAGTTACATGTATGTACGTGAACAAAACATTCTACCATTGTTGATGATAATAATGGCCTGATTTAGGGTATAAAGGATTTATTTTATAGCTTTAAAGTTACATGCACAGATATAAAGTTTATTTATATTACAACAATTACGAAGCAAGTTCTCTTAATTTGTCTTAACACTCTTGATAACCCGGATGTTAGCGCGCTGGGGTCTAAATGTTAGAGGAAAGCGGAGCATCCACAGAACTCTGTAAATACAAACTTATCAAATCCAGAAAATGTTCACAATCTTTAACATATTCCGTCTTTGCGTATTGCAGAGTTATCTTCTCTTGGGAACAGGTATTGATTGTTACGTCATTGGGTTGTGCGAGAAAATTACGTCGTTTTCTCAAAAATTGATGACGTTACTCTCACAAACAAGTGACGTAACAATTAATACCCGCTCCCAAGATAAGATAACTCTGCAATACGCAAAGACGGAATAGAGGGTATGACCATGAGCACGTGGTAAGATGCACTACATTTGTTGAACATATATGTATATCATCTTTTAAGTGTGAAGCACCTTTTAGTAATTTCCTTGGCGTCAGATAGAGCACTATACAAAAAAGAAACCTGTATTGATTATTTCTATGTGACCGGTACATTTCCATTACTGTTAATAGTTGTATTATTTGTTGGTTTCAAGAATCTTGTCATATATATCCATTATCAGATTATAAAAGTACAAGCACCAGTTTATGTGTTACGGTCATCTTCCACAAACACACACAAAGGTAAGGGAAAATATATATCATTCAACACTAACAACGGGCTTTTTTCAACGCTTACAAGTGTCCATACAGCAATGTGTATTTGAAAAACAGATAATTCATCATTAGTTGAACGTGGAATACATAAATAGGGACATTTGGAGGCCACATATCAGCATTTAGAGTCACCGTTGGTGTAAGGAGAGCAAAAATGTCACAATAGATAGTGATGAAAGCTGGTAGACACATATTCATATGTAGAGACATATACACATGTAAATATACAAAGAGGAGAATTTGGTGGAGACATATTCTTATGCAGAGAGAAAGTGTTATATCTCAATATGTAGAGGAAAAACGATAGAGACATGTTCTTAGGTAGAGGGAAAGAGTAATGTATCAATACATAGAGAGAGACATGTTTTACGAAGACGTAAAGTGTTATATCACAATATGTAGAAGGAAATTTGGTAGAGCAGAAGGGAAGTGTTATATCAATATACATAGGGGAAAAGTTGATAGAAATATATTCTTATGAAGAGGGAAAGTGTTACATCTCAATACGTTCAATATCCAAAGGGACAGATTGTGGAGACATATATATTCATAGAGGGAAATAGAGTGGACGTGCAGATACATCAATATGTGTTGAAAAGTCTTCGACCGTAAATCAATTTATTAATGAAATATTGGTGGATATGTATCAATATTAATTATGTGGAAAGAGGATGGAAATGAATCGAGATGCAAGTGAATTTTGGTTAGCATGCATTACAGGAAGGGAGATCCGATTGTTTCTGAAACTATTATTTTTTCATGGACAACGGAAATGTACATCGACTACGGTCTGTTCTAATCAACCACTTACCTCCCAGATAGTACTGTCATATGCACTTTAGTCTCACATTAATGGTACCAACATATTCAAAATATCTAAAGTAACGCATCATACAATAATTGATATATTAAATACATGTATATGTGAATCCTCTATTAATATATAACGGAGCAACACTGGATGCATATGTATACTCTATATCGAGATATTTGCATCGCAGTATACTACACAACATACAATATAGAGTTACTTCATTTCATTTCATTTCATTTCATTTCAGCAGATTTTATTGACATGGTGTTATGGTCGAATGGATCGAATAACAGGCAAGCCTATATAAATTCTTTCCATAGGTGGCTAGAGTATTACAAGAATATTTTAGAACTATAGCTAAATATATTTTATAGATATTTTGAAATGAAAATACATAAATGTAAACGATAAAGTAATTAAAGGGAGGTAACTCACTTTTGATTACTTACAATAGAACACAGGTCATACACATACCGACACAGACATACACACACACAAACAAAACATAAATATAGTTATTAATTATCACAATTACACGTGTACACATGAGTTACTATTTAACATTAGATACAGTTAGGTAGATAGACCAAAAGTCCATGTGCAAGTACTGCACAGGTCATCACCACCTAAACTGTGTATTAATTTATTTATATGTAACTATTTAATCTACAGAATTAACCCGATATGTACATTTATCAAAAGTATAAGTAAAACATTGTGTAGAGGAGCACAAAATAGATAAATGAAAATATACATTTATTACATTATCAAATAAATCCACAACCATGTTCAACTGTTTTCATAGAAAATTACAGTTTTTGTCAATATAATGGCTTTCTAGATCTTGTAAAAGTTAAAACGTTTGGATTTCCCTATAAAGTAATGTATATCACGAAACATTAGTCTGTTTGTTTTACCTTCACAATTAGGACAGCCATGTAAAATAATCTAGAAAAAAATGAGACTGTTTCCAATTCATCTGAACAAGTACATACTGGACTATCAGTTATGCAAATCAAACTTTAAATCACTACAATAATTTTTAAGTTGGGAAGGAATAATGTTTGCCCTTCTATCCCCTTCAGTTTTGAAAATTTTAACAGATTCACTATAAGTTATAGCATTTTTATCTAACAGCCATTTAAAACTTGCAAGTGTAGGAGAGTCAAACAGATTAGTATCAGTGTTGTTAGCTGTGCGGCACATGAAAGGAAAGAAGCTGTCAAAGTAGTTATTAGTTCTGCATATTGGTGGGTTATAAAGTCTAGTTTGTCGGAGAGAATAATGTTTTTCATTAGGATTGTTTATAAAGGGGATCAACACATCTTGTAAATATTGCGGTGAGAGTCCATGCATTAATTTATACATCATGATATATTTGCGTTTCTCTCCTCTTGCAGCCAGAGTTTCCCAACCAAGTTCGGTATAAAGTTTATTATGTGTTGTTCCTGAGCGAAGGCCTGTAATTATTCTTGCTGCTTCTAATTGTATAAATTCTAGAAGATCTGTTGATTGTTGTGTGCAGTCATCCCAAACTTTGTCAGCATATTCCAAAATTGGCCTAATAAATGCAGCACAAATTATAATTAAAGTTTTTCGATTTACCCTAGTTTTTATGTAACGAAGAATATTGAGTCTGTTGTAAGCTTTTTCATATATGTTCTGAATATGTTGTTTCCATTATCCATCATCTTTAAGGGTAAGTCCTAAGTGTGTATATGATGTAGTGTCTGTGAATTGGCTGTTTTGAAAAGTTATAGTGGGGTTATTTGTGTTTTGTTTCCTTGAAAATATAACTGATTTAGTTTCATTAGGGTTAAATGTTATGTCCCATGTGTTTGCCCATTCATTCATGTTAGTAAGGTCAGTTGTTAGTGTTAATATATAGTTATTAGATGTGAAGGGCCAAATTAACACTGGCCAAACGTATCGGCAAAGGGCGAATATCTGATTGGGCGAAATCTTCCCGGTATACAGTATACACCTGTTACATTACATTGGATAACCGTAACCGTAAGTATAATGGTGGGGCTCTGTAAAGGTACATGACGTTCAAAGCTACACCAAAGGTTTGGATGGGAAACTGTAATAAAAGGGGGAAATAAGCTTGCATTGAGGTATACAAAATTGTACAATTACTCGCCAAAGTACCTCGGTGCAAGTGTGTGTTCATAAATGACAGAACAAATAATAGATATTAATGAAGAACAAATAAAGTATTTATCCTTCGAAATGCTGAACTGAAAAAAACCACCGGTTCTTTAAAATCTTTTTATTCTAATCATTAAAGTTATATACTGGTTAGACCAAAGTATATTAAATGCATAACACTTTCCTATTTTTATATAAATGATTAGCCAAACAATAGACCAGTAATAAAAAGATCAGAAATAAGAGTGAAAAAAAGGATTCTACACCAACTTGAAGATTATGCTATTAACTTATTACGTTTGATTATAACGTCCATTATAACTATTTATCATAATCACCGGCCCGCGAATGTGGTTTTAAATTGGAATAACGTTAATGTGTCAGATTTAACAAATATAGAAAATTACTCTTAGTCTTTACAAAATTAACGCCATTTGCAATACACCCTTAATGCTACACTCTATTGTTGTAAATAGTGTGATGCTGAAAAGAATAGAAACATTCTTGAAAGTTTATCAACCTGTTTTCGAAATTCAAATCGATCAGTTAAACATAACGTTAATATTACCATGACGCGTTCACCTGTTACGATGCTAGTGACATGGATTATATACTAGTATCTAGCCTGTATCAGTATGTAGCATGTGTCTATAATCTGTATTCCCCCAGTGAATCATCAGGTCAAGATTAGTTGCAATGGTCTGATTGGACATTAATCCACATTTAGAAATCATTATTGTTAATTATGCAGCATAGCCACTGCAAATAGGTGTAGGTGTGATATGCAGAAGTTGTGAAGACATGCGAGCTACTGATATCCTACCTCGAGTTTATGTTGATTATCAGGGATTTATTAAATAAGTGTATAACACCGTTTGAATCTTGAAATCCTTCTGCATGACTGACATGCTAAACTAAACTCATAACTAGATTTATCTCGCCTACATTAACAACTTTGTTTTAACTCTCTACACCACTGAACCATTTGAGGTGTATAATCTATAATGTGGTTTTCAATCTTTCATTTCACCACCATATTTTATACAGATCTTATGCATTCTAATACTTACAGGGACATACCGAATCTGTGGTCCAATCACAGTTACATTGTACCATTCTGATCAAAGATAGTGTAATGGAATGTAGGTGGCGGACATACACCAACATGTATTGAGAAGTTGGTGGACAATGAATGCGGTAAGTTCATGAACAATATGTATGGGAGAAATTGGTGAAAAATGCATGCTGCTAGTTCATGAACAATGTGTATGGTAGAAATTTATGAATAATGCATGCAGCTAGTTCATGAACAATGTGTATTGGAGAAATTTGTGAACAATGCATGCGGCTAGTTCATGAACAATGTGTATGAGAGAAATTTGTGAACAGTGCATGCGGTTGGTTCATGAATAATATGTATGGGAGAAATTGGTGAACAATACATGTGGTTGGTTCATGAACAATGTGTATGGTAATAATTTGTGAACAATGCATGCGGCTAGTATATGAACAGGAGGCCCAATGGGCCTGCATCGCTCACCTGGTATAAATCTCACACTTGTAACATTAAAAGTGATCTAAAATAAAGCTACAGGCAAAATATCAGAATTTATGATTAAAATTCATTCAAAAGTCCCATTTTTGGTTTTTTTAAACATTTCACCCCTGTGATTGAAATTCGAACCAAGTCATTATGTTGAACACATTTTATAGCCTTTCATCTCAGGATGCAACTTGCAAAGTATCAACATCCTGGGACCCATGGTTATTCAGAAGAGGTCGTTTAAAGATTTTACAAATTTGACCCCTGTGACCTTGAATATAACTCAGATCATTCACTTCAACAAACATAGTAGTCCTTGATCCCAGCATGCTACTGATTAAATATCAACATCCTGAGCCTTTTGGTTATTCAGAACAAGTTGTTTAAATATTTTGAACATATTTGACCCCTGTGACCTTGAATATGGGTGAAGGTCGTGCATTTGAACAAACTTTGTAGCCCTTCATCTCAGCATGCTACTGGCCAAATATCATCACCCTGGGCATTTTGGTTATTGAGAAGAAGTTGTTTAAAGTTTTTAACATATTTGACCCCTGTGACCTTGAAAATGGGTCACGGTCATTAATTTTAGCAAACTTTGTAGCCCTTCATCCCAGTTTGCTTCTGGCCAAATATCGACACCCTAGGCCTTTCGGTTATTAAGAGGAAGTCGTTTAAAGTAAAATATTGACGACGGACGGACGGACGACGGACGGACGACGGACGCCGCGCCACGGCATAAGCTCACTTGGCACTTCGGGCCAGGTGAGCTAACAATGTGTATGGTAGAAATTGGGGAACAATGCATGCGGCTAGTTCATGAACAATGTGTATGGGAATAATTTGAGAACAATGCATGCGGCTAGTATATGAACACTGTGTATGGTAGAAATTGGTGAACAATGCATGCGGCTCGTTCATGAACAATGTGTATGGGAATAATTTGAGAACAATGCATGCGGCTAGTATATGAACACTGTGTATGGTAGAAATTGGTGAACAATGCATGCGGCTCGTTCATGAACAATGTGTATGGGAATAATTTGTGAACAATGAATGCGGCTAGTATATGAACACTGTGTATGGTAGAAATTGGTGAACAATGCATGCGGCTAGTTCACGAACAATGTGTATGAGAGAAATTTGTGAACAGTGCATGCGGTTGGTTCATGAATAATATGTATGGGAGAAATTGGTGAACAATACATGTGGTTGGTTCATGAACAATGTGTATGGGAATAATTTGTCAACACTGCATGCGGCTAGTATATGAACACTGTGTATGGTAGAAATTGGTGAACAATGCATGCGGCTCGTTCATGAACAATGTGTATGGGAATAATTTGTGAACAATGCATGCGGCTAGTATATGAACGCTGTGTATGGTAGAAATTGGTGAACAATGCATGCGGCTCGTTCATGAACAATGTGTATGGGAATAATTTGTCAACACTGCATGCGGCTAGTATATGAACACTGTGTATGGTAGAAATTGGTGAACAATGCATGCGGCTCGTTCATGAACAATGTGTATGGGAATAATTTGAGAACAATGCATGCGGCTAGTATATGAACACTGTGTATGGTAGAAATTGGTGAACAATGCATGCGGCTAGTTCATGAACAATGTGTATGGGAATAATTTGTGAACAATGCATGCGGCTAGTATATGAACACTGTGTATGGTAGAAATTGGTGAACAATGCATGCGGCTAGTTCATGAACTAGATTGTATGGAAGTATTATTAGTATGGAAGATATAAATCAATATGAATGGGGAAGTAAAAGCCAACCGCTCTAATCACCGAACGCGTAATTCAATTCACATATTCTAACAATAGTTAAGCTTTATATACAAACATTATGCAATGGGCGTTTACATTTAAAGAAAGCAATGCACATAAAGACCATAAATACAGTATGTAATGGTAGGGCTACACCTGCTAATGTACTGTGCGACACCCGAGTGTACCATATACATCTGGCAAGTTTTGAATTTAATCCGCAAAGCCTGTTATACGGTAATAACCTACGTAGTTTATTAGTTGCTTTCACGTTTCTGTAGAAATACTAACCTTGACTAAATGTACCTTCAAGGTTGCATTATAGACGCCAATGCGAATCTTATTTAACGTTTAAAAAAATGTTTATGCTAACGTTAACAATAGCGTTTAATATTAGAAGTCTACCTTGGCGCTGATAGCTAACAAAACAAAAGTATGGTAATAATGCCAACAGATTATAACAGACCAGTTCAAATTGAATATAGAAGATTAAAACCGTTAAATGTGATTTATATCAAGAGTAGTGACATGACTAGAACTAAAAAAAAAACAGGTAAAATATTATAATTTGACAGCAACATTACAGGGATATGTTATACAAACATACAAGACCACCGTCAGGATTATTACCTCTGTTTGACAAAAGGAACTGCCGCCATTACTAGTGATGGATGCCAAATATTTAATCGTTCACATGGAATGACAAATAACCTATCATAAACGCTGAAGGCATTGCTTACACCGAGAAGTGAATCGTTTGTGTTGATACCGTCAAGGTTGAAAACGGATGTTACAAATTACTTACACTGATGCCGAGGATATTTCTGATTAATCTGTACCCATCTAAACGATATAAACATGGATGCTGACACTTTCTTTCGCCGTAGGAATAGGGGCCTACCTACCTTACGGTGTTCTCATCTAAATATAAATCGCCAGGATGATACTGGAGTATACACGCCAACGTGGGGACCGCACATGACCGTCAAGCAACAAGACACACAAAGGTATATCCGTCAAGTTTATCACCATTTCACTATTGCTGAATTTATTTTTGCAGATAAAGATATATCTTTCCGAAAGAGTGTTAGTGTCTTGTCATTATTATTTTTATTGTTTTACAGTGCATTTAACATTTTATCAAACTGACAATGCTTTATCGACTATAACAATTTGTATTAAGTACAAGAATACTATAAATATAGCAATAGTTAGTAACAAGTGCATGTTTTGACACTATTTATGCGCTTGAAGTATTTGAACACAACATTTGTTATAAGTATGGTAGCTTCTTGTATTTGCAAGTTTAAATTAAAGCTTTATCTACCTGTTAACAGTTAAGTAAATCAACATGTACAATGGGGGTCATCCAAGTTCATTTTTACTTAATCCTACCGATATCTTAAGCTAGGATTTACAATAACAGTTTACAATACATAAGTAATAACCTCAGCATATGTACACATGTACTGCAAATAAACCATCAGGAAATATGCTAGTTGTACATTTAGTAATATTAATCAAAATATTTGGAATATCTTTGATAAGATTATGATTATATCAATTCAATTCAATAATTGTATTGCTCATTTATAGTTACAGAGTCACTTGAATGCAAATAACGAAACAACAAACAATATATAAACTTACACAGAAGCCAGGCCCACACTCCTCAGTTCAAGTGACTGTTTTATATATAAACACGAGTCAAGTATAAGTTGTACATAAAATATGTGTCTAGTATAGAATAGTTTTTAATATATTTATATAGTCCTTTCTCAACTGTGCATTATAGCCACACCTGAAGAAGAAGTGTTCTTCATCTTCTAGAACAAGACCTTTTTACATACTCTTTGCTCTCTAGGTTTTTTTCTTGATATTCCTATTACCAGTTCAATGTTATGCTCACACAATTTGAATTTTGTATGCAACATTCTTAAGTTTTTATGAGTGATAGAAAGGTATTTTTTCTTAATATCTTTATAAAAGAATAATTTATTTTTAGCTGTCATCGCTTGTAGTTTCCTGAAAAAGTTAGTTTCAAATTCTTTAAAAATGCTAGTTTTAATTCTCTGTTTGTTTTTTATTGCAGATAAAAAAAAACCACTCTTAACTAATAATCTATTGAGTGTAAAGGATTCTGTAACCAAGGGATTTATAGTATTCTTTTGTAAAATTCTGCTTAGATAACTACATGCTTGAACATTAATTAGGATTTCCATAGGATACTGTCCTTAGCTCTTGACCCAGTGTTTACTGTCCTCGTAGGTAACCATAGGGCTAGCTTACAGAACATAAGATGATTTTGTTCCATGGGTGACTTGTCAATGATTGAAAAGTAATTGAAGTTTTGGTTAATATTTTTGTGCTCTCATTTCAGCATTTATTTGTTTTTGATACATATCCACGTAACAAATTTCAGCATTGTAGGTCTAAATTGGTTTGAGAAGGGCAGAGAAAAGTCTACATTGTGCAGCAATTAAAGAATTAGCAATCTTTTCAGAATATTTCTTAATTGAAAAAGTACTTTCAAGCCTGTATTTGATAATTACTTCATGGATGGTGTAAATTTGCCTGCAGAGTTAACAATATTACCTAAGATTTTGTATTTCTGAGTGGTGTTGACCTTATTGTTTCCAAACTTAAACTATAGTTAGTATTTATCCTGTTAACTCCCTGGAAAATCATTGCTTTTGTTTTATTTATATTAATAGAACGTTTCCAGTTGTTAGAATATTCATATGGTCTGTCTGGTGAAGCTTGCAGACCTTCGGCTGTTTCCGATAGTATAAGCAAGTCATTAGCAAACATCATACAGCCTATTTCTGATTCAATAAGGGATACAGGATCAGGGTATATAAATCAAAAAGGGACGGGCTCAGGCATCACCTTGTTTAAGACCTCGAGGAATATCAAATATTCAGAATAACAAGAGGCCCTTGGGGCCTTAGCGGTCACCTGATTTATGTAAAAACTGATGTGATGTTATCGATGTTGCCAAATGAAAAATAACGCATTTTGTATTAAAGGTAACTTGAACTACATGTAATGCAAAAGTTGTGAGATAGATGTACTATGTACAAATAGTGGTTGTCAGTCAGCTGGATTTTAGTAAAGCACCTTAATACCCTTCCATCTATGAAGATAATTTGATTCTACCATATCTGGGTCTTCAGAAGAAGACTTTTGAAATTTCAATTTGACCCTTTTTGGCCCCACCCATCATCCCCTGGGGGGCCAGTTAGGGCCGATTTGTGCATATCATCAAACTGCTATCCAATACTGATAATGCTAACCAAGTTTGAATTAATTCCAATGGAAATTAAACAAATGCTGGTCCAAAATGTGATTTCCCTATATAAACTATATTAAAGTTTACCCTCTCCCCAGGGGGAAATGTTAGACCCCAGGGTCATGAAATTCCCTATTTTGGTAAAGCACCTTAATACCATTGTATTAAAATCAAGACTAGACTCTATTCTGGAGTTGAAAGCAAATGTTTACATTGTCAGTGATGATAATCTATACATGTACAGTTTATGAAACTACCGAGTAAATTATCCATAACAGTTTGCAATCAGCATTTATGATATTTTTCCAAACTGAAAATAAAAGTTTAGAAAACTACTGCAGTAGTGATAAGTACGATTTCAGCGTCATCTTATAATTATACAATGTACATGTATACTCGGTTGTCTTCGGCAATGACTTTACACTCTCCGCATCTTTTTCAAACTTAGCTGTTTTCGTATGTCATGTTAAGTTTACAAGATTTCAATACTGTCAGTTACGTTTTCCGAGTTTATTCTATTGCAATACAAAGCAGACATTTGTATATTCTCCTCTTTATGTATCGATGTGCTTACATTTTGCAAGTCTATTTTATTTCAGTTATTTACAATTTTTTGGTGATGTTCGACGTATTACCAACTACATCGCATTGGTATTTCTGAAAAAAATAGAAGAAAGATATACGTTACTGATTTAATATTTAATCCAAATCACTGATGCAAATTATTTCGTGCACGATATGAAATCAAAACGACTTAGATTGAACATCCGCTACGTTAATATCTTTTTCAATACAAAGTGAAATTTCAGTCAATCAACTATTTAAAACAATATACCGAGTCTAAAATTAAGATCATGTCAAAAATACACTACGTAACCGTAGCATCTGGTTGGCAGAACCGCCATTAGTCTATTTAGCTGCAAAAGACCATCCTCGTCGAATTATCGCCATTGCTCGTCTTGTCATAACAGCAGGTCCGGCAAAAACTGTATGTTTATCTGGTTGTTGTTGAAAACAATGAACAACTGTTCACAATGTAGAATACGGGAGTCCACGTGGAGATAAAAGCATACTTTATAGATGGT
The DNA here is from genome assembly GCF_002113885.1 of Mizuhopecten yessoensis. Lineage (NCBI taxonomy): Eukaryota > Metazoa > Mollusca > Bivalvia > Pectinida > Pectinidae > Mizuhopecten > Mizuhopecten yessoensis. The sequence continues at coordinate 1,723,644 of NW_018407883.1, read as the reverse complement.
GAGGGAAGTTGGTTCTTAGAGCACGCAATTCATACATGATTCAATAACGTCTGGCCATGTATGTATACATGTTCTGCCCTTTACTTACATACTGCAATACGACCATGAACAATTAATGGATTTCGTTCTTAGTCCTTGGTACATGTATACTCTTCATTTAATGTCATGTCAGTATGTCTCCGCTAAGGATATAGTGTACCCCATCTATTAACAGCATATCCATTTTGGTTTGGTGTTTACCTGTTTCTAGAGAGTAAATTGCAGTTTCCTTTCCTGTTGAAACGCAAGCCGTCGACAACAAGATAAAACTGAAGATATATTCGACTGCATGATCGCTTGTTCGACGTTGCGGTTGCTTGGCAACACGCCATCTGAAACCATCACCTTTTTTAAATGTTTCAATTAAAACTGGCCCGTTTCACCTAGGAGTCGACTTGATGATCAATGTTCTGGCAAATAGGACCATCTCACGGAAGCAGACGAAACCCCACTGATGGGAGAATGGACAGGCGCTTTTTATACTAACAGACGACAGTTAGAAAGCATTGCAAAATATGATAAAAATGCTTCACTAGAAGAAACGTCCGGGACATCAATAGATGAACAGATTTTTTGGAGAAATTCCTTTTGAGCACACAAGACGACTTCAATTTTTAAACACCATTTAAGGACAAAACAGACAGACCGTTATCACCTAGCAGATGATTTAGGTCATTGAAGAACGTTATGGACTTTTAGTGAAAACATAATGAACTTTTTTTAATCAAAAGACCCGACCAACACTAACGATGGAAAAATGGAAAATATCGGTTTACAGAAGAATTGTAAGGACAAACTGTAATGACACGATAGGAGTATTTACACCACAGTAGACGACTGAGCAACGCAGACAATACCTTTTCAATAATACTGCCTAGTTCTCTTGTCCACAGCAGACGCCTGTTGAATGTACAGTAATTCGTTGACTTTCGCACAGCACGTTTCTCTGCAACATAGCAGACGACGGTTAGAAGTAAAGTGACTAAGAAGACGAACAGACTGGGCCTATTCACTTAAACAACTGCACGGTTCTCTGCGCCACAACAGCCGACTGTTGGACGTAAAGCAATTAATAAACGAACAGACTGGGCCTTTTCAGTAAAACGAACACAATGTTTCTCTGCGCCACAGAAAACAAATGTTGGACGTAAACAATTTGAAGACGAACAGACTTGGCCTTTTCAGTTTAACAACTACATGTAACTCGGCGCCACAGCAGACGACTGTTGGACAAAGCGATTGAAGACGAACAGACTTGGCCTTCCCAGTTAAACAACTGCATGTTTCTCAGCGCCACAGCACTGTGTTGGACAAGGCGATTTCAAGACGAACAGGCTTGGCCTTTTCAGTTTAACAACTACATGTTTCTCAGCGCTACAGCAGACGACTGTTGGACAAAACGATTGAAGACGAACAGACTTGGCCTTCTCAGTTAAACTACATGTTTCTCAGCTCCACAACAGATGACTGTTGGACAAAGTGATTGAAGATGAACAGACGTAGCATTTTCATTTTAAAAACTACATGCTTCTCTGCGACACACCAGACGACTGTAGGACAAAGTGATTGAAGACGAACAGACTTGGCCTTTTTAGATAAACAACTGCAGGTTTCTTTGCGCCACAACAGACGACTGTTTGACGTAAAGGGATTTGAAGAAGAAGAATAGGCGTTTTCAGTAAAACAATACAATGTTTCCCTGCGCCATGGCAGATAACTGTTGGAGGAACGAAATTTAAAGACGAACAGACTTGGCCTTTTCATATTAACAACTACGTTTCTCTGCGCCACAGCAGACGACTGTTGGACAAAGCGATTGAAGACGAACAGACTGGGCCTTTTCAGTAAAAAAAACACAATGTTTCTCTGTGCCACAACAGACGACTGTAGGACAAAGTGATTGAAGACGAACAGACTGGGCCTTTTCAGTTAAACAACCACATGTTTCTCTGCACCACAGCAGACGACTGTTGGACAAAGCGATTTGAAGACGAACAGACAGGGCCTTTTCAGTAAAACAACACAATGTTTCTCTGCGCCACAGCAGACGACTGTAGGACAAAGCGATTGAAGACGAACAGACAGGGCCACAGCAGACGACTGTTTGACGTAAAGGGATTTGAAGAAGAATCATAGGCCTTTTCAGTAAAACAACACAATGTTTCCCTGCGCCATGGCAGATCACTGTTGGAGGAACGAAATTTAAAGACGAACAGACTGGGCCTTTTCATTTTAACAACTACATGTTTCTCTGCGCCACAGCAGACGACGGTAGGACAACGTGATTGAAGACGAACAGACATAGTCTTTTCAATTAAACAACTGCATGTTTCTCTGCGCCACAGCAGATGACTGTTGGACGTAAAGCGATTTGAAGACGAACAGAGTCTTTTCAGTTAAACAACTGCATGTTTCTCTGCGCTACAGCAGACAAATATCGAACGTGAAGCGATTTGAAGACACACAGACTTGGTCTTTTCATTTTAAAAACTACATGCTTCTCTGCGCCACAGCAGACGACTGTTGGACAAAGCGATTTGGAGGTGAACAGACTTAGCCTTTTTATTATAACTGGGTGTTTGTTTGTGTCACAGTTAACGACTGTTTGGCATGAAGTTATTTGAAGATGAAGTGACTGGGCCTTTTCAGTTAAAAACACTGCATATTTCTCTCCAAAACAGAAATGACTGTTGGACGTAAAGCCATGGTTCTCTTCACAACAAACTTCTTACATTATCTTAACCAAAAACTCAACATGGCAGACGACAACATAATAAAAATGCACTGTTGGACGAACGGACTGGTTCTTTGAAACAACGGAGACCAAAACAAGGTAACACAAAGCAGTAGATCCGTTAAGGTCTTTACGCCATTTCAGACGACTTCATTACACAAAACCTAAACCGACGAAACAGACAGGTGATCAGATGACAACGTCACAGCAATCCATCACACTGGGTCTTTTCCACAAAATAGATGACTATATCATAACCTTTAGTGAAAAGTACCAGCTTAAGTCATTGGACGAATTGACAGGGACTTTCATCAAATGCAGACGACTAAGACATGAGAGTTCTGTTCGTAGTTTCCTAATACACAACAACATTCAGGACGTGAAGCCATTGGTAGATAAATGGATTTAACATGTACTTTTCAGTATACTCTCACAGAAAGTTCATCATAGAAGACAACTTATTGACAAGGACGAATGAGAGACGAAACTGACAGGTCCTCATCATAAAAACAGATGGCTTCAAAACAGAAGCAAACACTAATAGAAGGACAAACTAGATCTTTTAAGTCCTTTTCATTATAGCAGTCAAATCAAGGACATAAAACTGCTGACGGACAAAAGCCGACAGATTCTTCTTAACATAGCACTGACTAAAGGAAGAAGTGCATTGAGGTGCTCGATTGGTTGGATGTTAATCCACAAATGGAGGAATCGAATTCACCTCCTCATTAAAACTCACTGAAACTTGTTTTGTTCCATGTGTATGGAAGAACTTGCACTGTTGACCCAAGTGAAATACGAGCAATGGACACGTGACCTTTTCCTTTCAAATATAACCATGACCTTACAAAAAATGACCACAAAAAATTCACAGCCTTGCTGCAGTTGGCATTATGTCGGCATAAGTTTTGCAAGAAGATTCATCAAAATTCCACGTTTTCTCCCAGAGTGATTCATTTTCAAAAGAAGAAAAAAATCAGAAGAAGTTTTCATATGTCCTTTTCTTCTAGCATAACTGAAACCAATCATTTTTGACACGATCTTGACTTTTGACTTACAATTACATGATTTTATATTGGTAATGATAAACATGGACATTCAATTGCTAAGTTGCTTTCAACAAGCTTAGCTAGTATCATTTTATATATACATATTACATACTAATTAACATTAACAAATACAGTGTAATTATTAATGGCAAATTATTTCAATGGACTTTTGACAATATTATGAAAAATGACTCTTGACCAAAAGAACATATTTACATGTAGCTACAATAAATTTGAAAAGACAATTACTAGACTGAAATAAATTGCTCTCAAAGTCACAATAACCTCACATGTAAAATTATACATGTCAACATTAGTTCATGTCAGCAATAGATTTCATGTCATAACAATCTGACAAAGAGTAGTGCACCATGACAAGTTTCGTTACAATACACCACAATGACAACTAATCTACACAATGTTGTCTTCTTTGCGGACTCTGCAATATTTTGACCATTAATTGAACTAAATAGACAGATTCTTACATAGCCATCCTAGCTACGTTGATCTTTTTTCAGAACCCCAACAAAGTCTCTGCTCTGGCCCAACTTCTACACCCTATGCTAGAATTTCCATATTCCCAATTTTTACATATAACAGAGACTTACTCAAAAAACAACTTACAACAAAAAATGCATCAATACTCAATAGCACAACATCAAGAAAATGCCTTCTCTCATCCAATTATGTGCAGTTATAATATAAACACACACAAAGTATAAAAAGAATATGTGTTGGCTTGTAAGGAATGAAAATGACACTTAACGTGGCATTGTGGTAATTATAAGATCATGACAATTGCATCATGACATTATTAAACAATCAAAAAGCACTTCAAGCGTGGAACTGGCATGGAAATGGATAGTGTTCTCATGCTGTATAAGCCAAATATGCAATAAAATCCATTTTTCATAATTGTTTGTGAAATTAGGCTCCATTCCACTCTTGTGGCTGTGACTTGAGGGGAACAACCTTCATGTCGGGTATTACTCCTGTTCATAACCGATCATGTGATGAACATTCCCAGCCTTCAACACATAAATATGAAAACAGTCCTGTAGTATTAATTTTTTGAAATGGGACAGGGAGATTGTGCTGAAGGGGGCTAATAATGGGTACGATTGAGAGATATCACTCCTGTATAATAATGTAGACCGAAATTTCAACCCAAGAAAAAATATTTATGAGGTACAACACCAAGCTTTGCTAGGCACCTATTCTCAAAAGATTAATGTCTTCACCATACTACAGTTGCTACACATGTGCCCCATGAATGATAGTTAATCTTCAGTTGAATATTATGTCTGAAATACCGCTATTTTTACCAAACAGATTTTTTTGCAATTTTACAAAATATTTATTTTCTTGTGGCTAATAATAGCATCACATCACTCACCTTGTTAATTGGTAATAGTTCAGAACAATATCCACATAAACATTACAAGATATTTATTATTACTGGCTCACCTGGTTTAGTTACAAGCCTTCAATCTACCTTCCAAACCTAACACTGCATTACCTCCCTTTTTCCTCAGAAGTTACATTGTATATACTTCCCCTTTCATTACGCCACATCCGTGTGAAAATTGCCTTTCCAGTTCTGATACAACTATTAAATGAAACTGACTATTACACATTTTTCAACTTGTATTTCAAGATCAACAGTCTATAAAAAGTTCAACAATAACAACAGTATAAAAATAACAAAATATAACAAAAAAAACATTATGAACTGATCAGAATATGCTCAATATAAATATCTTTCAAAAGCATTTTCACATTCACTCTGCTTATCGCCCATGATTCTTCTTATTGTCAAGTACAAATATCTCTTCATGGTTTTGGGTAAATTCAAGTGATTCATATTCATAAAATCAACAATCAATCAACACATGATAAGTGATATATGATTTCTATATGGCTAACAAACCACTAGCCTTTTTTCAGTATTCAAAAGCATCTCACACGTTGATTAACATTACAAGCTTGTTTATGTAAAATTCTATACAACTTACTGCCGAAAAGATGCTACAGTAGAAAATAACACAAGCTAATAAATTAAAAAAAATATGTAAAACAAGACGCCAAAGTATGTGGTGGTGGTTGATCATCACATTTGTGTCTACGCTAGCTCATATTGAAGAAGGGTTCCAGCTGATTTTCAAGCAATATTTTACTATATAAATTATGTAGAGCTATTTTGCCAATAACAGAGATATTCTTATTTTTTCAGAAATAAAATCAGTTAACACATTCACCCCTGAAGATACATTTGAACTCTTCCAATTCAAAGGCTGGAATAGTTCATCATGAAATTTCAGGGGTGAATGAGTTAAAGAGAATGAAAACTCAAAGCCTCTCAACAACAAAAATGTACTTCTCTCAACAACAAAAATGTACTTTCAAATTTAACTTTGACCCAAAATTTGTAGAACTTGCATAAAGTTAAGTATAAACTGACTGCTCATAATAAGGCAAGGTAAAACCGAAGAACCCTTGTAGTTATAAGTTAATCACTGACAGGGTAATATATATATACCAAAGTTAAAGAAAGAAATTAATTTGTTTCGCAACTGTATGTGTCTCTAATCACTGATCAATTAATTATAAACCAATAAAGAAAGAATCACTGGTGTCTGCTTTTTATGATAAATATATATTGCATAATATTCCCGCAAATTCAGTACACCACAATAAGATGCAAGTGAACCATGAGATATTTACTTCTTACGCGGAGTATTATTTTTCATGCAAAAAGGAGGGTTTATAACGTTTCAACTCACGAGATACAATGTACATAGTAAGATTGCATACAAGGTTCCTGGATATAAGCCATGTTATTTTTTTTAATTTAATCAAATATGCCACCAAGATGTTGCACAGGAGATAAATTGAAAGTTAGTTGCAAAATGATTTCATAATATGTAAATTTCAATAAAACCAATATCTTCATTTACTCTAGTCTCTAATTATTCGATTTCATATTTAGAATACTTATTATAACCACAGGCAGATTTTGACATTAAATAAATAATACCAGTCTGACCTATAATTTTAGAGTTAAAACTGAAAATGTTTTAAAACTCGATATAAAGTTTATATGTTACTAACAATGGGCATTAGGCTAGTAGAATTGAATACACCTGATCCAGTCCCCTGTTGAATAATTCACATATGTTAACTTTATAATTTTTATTCATTTTACTTCTCAAGTCTTTAGTTTTGGACAAAATTTCCAGGAACCTATATATATTCAATCATACCTAGATACATTATGATACCTTGTCATGTCATCCAGCTCTTCATAATTCAATAAAGACTTGGAACTTCAAGTCTTACATTTTTAGAGTTCAGAAAGAAAATCGTCAAAGTTGTCCCCCATGTTTGAATCACAGTCATCACTGTTGATAAATTTGTCGAGCTCCGAAATATCAGGAATATTTTCAACATCCATTTGGGTGGCTCCTGTCGCTTTGACGGGAGACTTACTATCATCTGTCTGGGCTGGCATGGCAATATTCAAGGCACTGTAGAGATTTTGCAGAATATCAGTTTCCTGAAAGGTACAGTCATTCCTACTGGCTGAAGCAAACAGTTCACTGTTGCTGCACTGGTTGTTATCATTTGTTACTTCTAAACCGCTGTCATTCACAACTGTTTTAGAAGAGACCAGTTGTTTGTTTACAAGTGTCGTAGCAGCGTCAAGGCTAACTGATTTTTTGTGGAGCGGCAGAGGTACTGAGGTGAAGTTCGTGTCTTGTGACCTCCGCCGTTTCAGAACTGGAAGCGTAATATTTTCAGACACCAGTTCAGCTTTCCTTTTCTGAATGACGACCGAATCACTGTGACAACTAAGTGCAGGGCTGTTTGGTCTACTAGTCAAGGACTCTGTATCTACTTCCGAAGATGTACTTCTTGTCCTGTTTTTTGAAGTGAAAGAAATTGTCGCATCAGACATCTTGGATCTGTATCCTTCAAAAACCTTTCCCTTTACGACAGGAGATACTGATGTCTTGTTTTTAGTGTTGCTTAGAATTTGAGATAAAAAGCTCAGGGAGCCTTGACCTTGTAAACCTACTGGCCTTGGGACCTTCTGCTGACGCATGGGTTCATTAGGTACACGTGACATTCGCGGATTTCTCATATTTCGAAGGAAGGAGACATGATTCCTGGTTTTCTCAAGTATCTTGTCAGCAGGGGGTGTTGATGTAGTTGACTCCGGGTTTGAGTGAACACTATTTGGAGTATGGACCAAATTGTTCTTAGCACCAGGTAATACTCTTTTGTTGACATTTCTTCGCTGCAATTTTATAATTTCAGCAAGGTTCTGAATATTAGCTACATTTAACTTGTGCTCTAATGAAACATTCACAACCTTACCCATGCTTTTTGCTGGTGTTTGGTAGTTGACCTGTGACCTATCATTCATTTTTGATGCACCTGTTTGGAACTGATGCTCCCCCATAGCGGTCAGCTTCAGAGTTTTCGGTGTATGGAGAGAAACTGATTGGCTTGGTGTAGAAATGATAACATTATTACCATTGCCTGAAACAGAATGCATAAAGTCACCTTTTTCAGAAACAAATGACCTCAAATCACTTTCATTCATTAGACTGTTTTTCATGGATACATCCACATGTCCACTCCTTAGAGAATCCTCAGTACACACAAGTCTGGTACCGTTTTGGACAGTGACCCTGCTACCATCTTCAATACTGACCGCTTCCCACATCATGATATGGACCTGGTTAGCTGGGAAACTTGGACTTCTTTGATCAAACTGACAGACTGGGGACTTCAGGTCATTGCATTCCATCCAAAGTTCTTCTACAATGGATAAAATAAAATAAAATGAGTAAGGAAACAGTATTTCAATTTTAGAATTACTAGAATTAATGTTAACTTCTTTCCTCGATATGGAAAAAACTTCATTTAAACATTCTGCTTACCTCCCCCCACCCCTAAAAAAAAGATTATAGAATTCTCGTTCTATTTACAATCATCTGGGCAAAACAGTATCATCAAAATATGCTACGTCTACTTGCAATTCTGAAACCCAACACGAGACACAGTTTTAGAAAAATATGTTTTGTTTTGTTATGTAATTTTCATTTTTGGTATCCAAACCATACAATTACTTTGAAGTTCTGCTAATTATAGACTGGGGGGAATTTTGCCAAAATATCAAGAATAACTCTATTTTAAAGAATAAACCAATCATTGGTTATCAAACAAAAGATATATGATATATATCAAACTCCACTTTTTGAGAAAAAGTACATCGTAACATGGCAATTTACCTTTAGGATTGCGGATCCAGGCTATAAAATGATCAGGATCATTTCTATACTGAATCACTCCTGTGACTTGGTACAGCTGATCATGACGTCGGAAATCGTAACCGGAGAAATTGTTGCTGTGTAGTCCTTCTTGAAAATGAAGCATGAGGACAGGTGGCAGTCTGAAACACAGAAAGTTTAATTAGTTAACACAAATACAGAATTGTTTTGAATTCATGGACTACAAATGTTTCTTTTCAAGACAATATGCAACCTTTTCAAAACTCATCATCTTTCAAAAATAACAACTTATATGACGTTCAATTTAAACAATTTTTTCTTACTACCTGGGTCTTATTTTGAGAGTAACATAAAAACAAAAATTGTTGAATTTTGTTTTCATAATAAACATGAGTATAATATTAATTTTCTTTTATAGATTTTCCATATAGTAAAATAAATTGCATTTAGTTTAACACTTAAAGGATGAGACAGAATCGTGAACAAAAGTTCAATGGACTTTTTAAGAGATCTGATCACAATTTACTTCCTAGATATAATAAACAATACCTTTCAAACACCATGGTCATTAGCTGTCCCTCAGCATTGCACTGGAAGCAGGGTCGCAAGAATTTCGGCTCCATCATTGAAAAATCGGCTGTTGTGTTGGGGAATGTCGGCAGCACTTTCTCATAAAGCAAATCATCTTGGAATCCACATTTCGTACAACTAAAACGAAAATTGTACTTGATGGCTAATAGCTGCTCCAAATCCTTGCTGTTCTTTGTCAGCAATGGGATAGCAAACACAGGGCTGTCATTCTTGCCTTTCTTACAGCGTAGATGTGGATGAAGCAAGTGCCAAATTTTCTCCCGGATATTAGTCAGGAGATCAAACGCTTTGGAATATTCCGAGTCACCATGAGACAACATTAACTGTACCAAGTCTGATTTCAATAACTTAAGTCCTGCACCGGTTTTGACTTCATCCCCCTGCAAAGACATATTGACCGACTTTGAAACTACATGGCTCTTGTCCTCATCATTACACCCTGTTCCAACCTTCTCCTCAAACAGCAAAGTAGATGGCAAGTTGATCTGGGACACTAGCTTGGTATTATCCGACTTTGTCACAAACATATCAACATCGCATGGACTAGCAGCAGCATTGGAGATGGATCTCTTGTTCAGCAATGATAGGGCTTGGTCATAGGCCTTCAGTAAAGTACACACGATGGAAGGATCTGAATCTGGGTCACCACATTTTAACTTATTTACCTGCTTACAATGGACTAACAGACACAGTATGACATCCATCCAGCAAAGAGCGTCTTTGTTCTGCCATTGAGGATAAAATGCTCTCAACTGATCCATCGCACTGGGACAATCCTTTTCACTTTTACCTATTATTGACTGTCTGGCTGCATCAGATTTAGTTGTATTTGGAATACTTTCAGATTTGTTTCCTCTTTTAAGTTTTGGAGTCTCGTTATTTTGTGTAACACTTTCTGGACGTTGTTGAAATGCTGGGTATTGAATTTGAGACCCTGATTTATTGTTAGGGACTAAATGTGTCTTTTCTGTCTTTGTTGACGAAGTCCTAGGTGATTGCAAACAGGCATTCTGTCCATTCTTCAAATGGTGTTGATTCATGCCTAAGCTAGATTTTACACGAGCAGGGTTTGTACATACTGGGCTTTTTGATATGTTCTTTTGAAGTCCATAACTGTAATTGGTGGATTTCAATGAAGCATAGTGTGGCCGTTGTGGTAAACTTTTCTTTTTTATCACTGATGGCTTGCTGACTTGCAGTTCTGAGAATTTTCTGTTGAGGACCCATGAAGAATTATCCATGCCTGCTGGATATGTACACTGAAATTATAAGATGCAATATGATTAATTATATGTTACCTCACTTAACTTTATAAAATGTTTTTGAAATTACACAAACATAGATGAATCACTTACTATTTTTCTTTCAAAAATGAGACAATTTTAGTTTTATTGTTAATACATAGTATTTTACTACCTGATGATTTCATTTGTCATCTGCCTGAACAATTGAGGCCAGGTATAAGTATTAGTACTAATCAGGTCCAGTACACTCTGCCAATTGAGCTATATAGCAGTATAGACATATAATAGCTGTATTGACCTATCCGAAATAGGTATTTTGAGCTATTTTCATGTGATTTGATTTTCAAAGGAAAACGAAACAAAGTCGCTGTTAAAAGACGATTTTATCATTAGGTTGATAACAAAAGACATAAATATAAGTATTCTTTTTAAAAAACAATGATGTAAAAAAATCGGAAATTTTACATTTATGAAAAATGAAATTAACATCTAACTGTATGTTTTTTATAGTCAACATGACCATAAACCTTATTGTTTAATGCGACTTTGCTTTAATTTAATGAAAATTGAAATGTGATAAGATATAGCTCAATACAGCTATAATTTATAGGTGAATATAGCTACAGTATAGGTCTTTATAGCTATATAACTCAATCGGCAGAGTGTACATACTGGACCTGCTAATGTAAAGGTATTATATATACTCACCTCGTCATCCTCACAGAACCGAATGGCCTCCTCAAAGTTGATTTGATATGTCTTCAGTTTGTTGGTCTTGCCATTCCTAGCACACACACAGCACATCACTTTGTCCTCTTCCATATTTCGTCCTTTGAGAAAAGACCAAGTCAATAAAAAGGTTTACAAAGATAATACATTAACCATGTGTGTTAAACTTGATGTTACAAAGTAGTCTTAATCAAGTGGTAACACATCACCAAATTAAATACAAAGCTTTCACATTATTTTCAATGATTGGTAGGTTAGACCATTCCAAGCTTGATCATGTACATCCATAAAACCGTATCGTGTCGAATAAACCTAAACCTGAGTGAGTGTGACACCACCTAAATAACAACTTTGCACAGGGAGAACTGAGAGGCGTGTTATGGAATCGTATGCACAACGTCTACAACAACGTACTTCCTACGTCGAGATATCCTACCTAAACAAATGAATATTACCGGTTTTCAATAGATATATACATTGACAATATAATATTATTACCTTTTAAGACAACCTACACTAATGCATTACTTGCAACAACCATTTTCTGTCGCTGTTTCCCGTGCTCGTGGAAATAGCATTTCCCGGCTTTTGCAAACGCACATGTAGCTCGCCATTTTCCTTTCTCGCCTCTGCGCTAGGCATTGTGGGTATGTGCATATATACCATATATATATCATAGAACTTAAGATTTATGTATTCCAATCATTTTCAAAACCTCTCTCAAATATAAATCCTTAGATTTGCATTGACATTTAAAAGGTATAATCACCGTTTGGAAATCAATAAAATATCCTAGGTGGGGTATTAGTAAAATCGAGCTGGACATATAATCCGGAATTTCGATGACGTCGACTGTGACTCCTTTAGTAGAAGATCTGGCAAATTTTCAAGTCAGAAATAGTCAGTTTTAATCATTTCTCGTGTTGGGTATACATAAATAATTATCTTATTATATCTAAAATTACTTAACATTTTGTCAAGTTCCATGTACCTATACCAGTTTCGAACTCATAATAAAATTGAGTAGTAATTCCGTGGTTTGTACATCAGGCAGGCCCTTGTTTGGTGTGAGCTAATTTCTAAAGGAGCGCGTCCAGGGTATAGGGATTTGGTAGGGGGATAAGGGGATACAACAAACAGTGTTTTTGTTTTGCTTTGTTTTATTTTGTTTTCTATTTGAAATTTAGTGGATACATCTGTGTACTGTATATTATATGCAAAGAATGGCGCCATATTACATGTATGTATTTTGGAAGGTTTTGACAAACTATAAACAACACTGCAATCATCACAAACAAAACACATTCGCATCACAGTGGTGTGGTGAATGGTTCTAATGTGTTTGTCCATTTATTTATTTAGTTGTTTGTTTATTTATTTTATTTGGTCCAATAAAAGAATTGAAAAGTACATGCATGTAATAATATACTTGCAAAAATAATCGCAATAACAACTATAAATATTGAACAATATGTGGCAAAAATGTACTTTCTTCTCTGAATTGTTTCTTAAAATTTAACGGGGAGTGACACATTTTATCTTAATAGCATGTATCCATGATAAAGTTAAAATGCCGTTGGTTTCTCGTATAAGAGGCTGTAGGTTTTGGCCAAGAATTTTTACATTTTATAAAACAATAATCAAACCCTGTATCATACTTAAATTAATACAGAATTATCCATGAACGCGCGATCAGAACGACCCCGTTACCAATATAAGGCAATCATAAAAGTTCAAGTTTAAGTTTTATTTTACACTCATGACACTCGAGGTGTGTTACAAGAGGTCAGCATTTTAATACATTTCAATTACATAGCAAAGTGAGTACAGATTGTGTATACAACATGTAAATATATAATACTACAGAATAATAGCACTGCATTTATCTTATGTCACTTAAAGCCTTAATTGTTTTCTCTAGAAAACGACTTATTTTAGGTAAAACATGTAAATTACAAATAGAAATCATTCCTTTTAGCTTAAAATTGCTAGGGTTTGTAGTGTAATAATTATGGATATATATTTTTCTTATCGATGAGATATAAGTAGTTTGGCATTTAAACAAATAATGTGGTTCATCACCTGTACTAGTCCGAATTATTCTGACGTTTTATCGACTTCTTTAATATCGGTCTGTCGTCGATTAATCGAAAATTCCACAAATTGCTGAAACCTAACTTGTTTAATACATCGTTTATGTAATTATTCCATTTAAAATGCATTTGTCATTTTGTATGTCAGACTAGATACATATATCTTGCTCCCGCCAGTTAACAACTTAAACCAGAACATGATCATTCTTGTCTTGATATCTACTTCCAGAGGATACATTCCGGTTTCTCCATAAATCATGTAATTCTGAGTAGAATTTTTCACATTCATGATTCTTTTACAAATTTGCAAATGCGTTCTGTCTATGGTAATAGTGTTTTCGAATCCCCATATCTCACAAGCATACAGTAGGATCGGTGAAACAAGAGAATCAAATAACTGAAGTTGCAAATCAACAGACAATGGAATATTTCTTATTTTCTTGTACAATGCATATAGTGCCTTTTTAGCTTGTTCAGTTATTTTTGTTTTTGCTTTACTAAAGGCACCATTGCTATTAAATAATATGCCCAGATATGAATAAGAATTTTGGACTTCGATATTTTCTTCATTCAATTTAAACACAATTGTTGTCTACGTTTTCTTTTTTCAAAGATGACGACTTTCGTTTTCTTTACACAAATAGTTAACTTCCAACTTCCGATACAATAATTTTGAAACACATTCAGGGCATGTTGTAACCCTTCCGGTGTCTCAGCCANACCACTGGGAGTCGGCGGTCCCTTTACTTTAGGTCTCTGATTCCAATGTTAATTTGACAAAGTCTTTCTACATCATTAAGCCATGCGACATCATTTTGGTGTAAAACCAATGTAATGTAAAACTTGCACATAAATCGTCGGGATCGTTCAGGTACATGTATAGGGAAAACAAAAAAGGGGATACATTTTCCCCCTGTTCTACTCCGACATTGCAAACGAAAAATTCCGGAATTTCATTTCTGTTTTTAACACGTGACTTGGTATTAAAATATAAGTTTTGGATAACCTTAAAATCTTTTCCATTTATGTTACTTTTTAATATCTTTTGCCATAATCCCGCTCGCCAAACTGTGTCGAACGCTTTTCGAAAATCAATAAATGTACAGTACAGCCTTTTCCCTTGGGCAAAATATGTGTTTATTAATGAGAGTAATATAAAAATATTTTCAGCCGTCGAGTAACCTTTTCTAAACCCTGTTAGGTGATACGTAGAGAACGTAGGATATGATTTTAATCAGATTGGAGAGGGAGAAATTATGTTCTTTTAAATGTAAGACTGTATCATTTTCAGAAGTAATCATGTAAGAAAAATAGCTTTCATATGAAAAATTACCATTTTTTTTTTATATTCAAGTTATCCGTATGCATTCCGATATAAAAAGGCATAGCGGTGAAGTTAATATATATTGCATCATATTTCGGAGATGCATTGTTGATGCCTTATGTCCCATACGGGACGAAGAGGATTAAGTAAGTAATAAATCTATTGACATCAGAGACGTATATATTACGTAATATATACGTCTCTGATAACATTGATGATGAGGTTGATGATGATAATGATTATGAAATAGTGTTATGATGATGATGATGATGATGATGATGATGATGATTGATGATGATGATATGATGATGATGATGATGATGATGATGATGATGATGATGATGATGTAATGATGATGAAGATTAGTGTGTGTGCGTGGATGAGTGGTGCGTGTGTGTTCATATGCTATGTAACATATCTTTGAAAATGCTTGAAAAATAAAAAATAAAATCTGTGTACACCCATTTGCCACAAGAGTTATTTCCCTTTTACTAAGGCACTAATGATGATCTGCAGCCTTCGTACAATACACCTTTGCAACATCACCTACTTTTGTTTACGATAAAACCTAAAGATCAGTCATTATAGTGATTTGAATGTACATTGTAATAAAAGGAAAAAAATGACCCTGCAAGCAGCGAATGTAATGTAAAACTTGCACATTAATCTAGAATTCCCCTGAAATTAATTATTTCTTCACCAATATATTTTATCGTTAGCATCTGTTGTAATTATATATTAAAGTGAAACGATATACAAACCGTAAATACCACTCTAGTGATTTATTAAGGTCAAATTCTTATATGAACCTTGAATTTATGAAAAAGATGACACTTAAATTCATACCTTTTTGGGTTTTTTATATATATATTTTTAGTTTCAAACTAGGGAGAGATTCAGACGGACATTTTTTTTTTGCAAAAAAATTGATTATGGCCTGGTAGCTATGCTAAAAGAATACGCGCGTTATTTAAAATACGTTCCTCCTTTTTGAAATATTATAGGCCTGAACTTATAATGGTTCCGGATAATCATTGCTATACCGTTTTGGAACTTACAAACTGCCTATTTCCAAGCACGTTATTGACCCTGATGCGAATGTTTACTGAATCTAGGCAATTTTGTCATGGCACGTAGCAGCTGAAGGAATGCCAATTACTGGAATTGAGACCAATATTTTAATTTAATATACGATCGTGAGTATGCAATGGCTCCATATACATTTTCCAACAACGATTTATGTTTTGAGTATGCTTCCCATGCATCAGTTGTCACAGTAACGTTCAGTTCCTAAGTAGTAAATACACGATTTGACTCCGATTGACCGGGATTAGGAAGGGCGAACCACACATCACATGGGACATTTTCCAGAGGATTTGTTTAACCATTTCAATGGGCCTTATACATTTTGTCTTTATTAAATTCCTAAATTTGAAGAAGACATTTTAAAGTTAAATGTAAAAAAAATAGCCTCTGAGAAAACTCCCAGAGAAGGATAAAAGGTTGGCTTGTGATTTGTTTTGCACATTCTTTCTGTAGCTTCAAGGTGTGGTGAACATTGTTCTATCAAATACATTATTTCATCTTATTCTATATTGTCATTGAAGTTCATTCATACCGGCCGATAACTTATTAAAACTGTCAATTAAGTACCCTAACCAGTGATAACTCATTAGCTTAATTGTCCTGTTTACTGAACCAATGTCCAATTACCAGGGGCTCTCGGGATCGGCTCGTCTAATTACCCAATACTACCCAATACCACCCAATACTACCCCATACGACCCAGTTATGAACCAAATACTTCTTTATTACTGTGAAATATCACCTTTGTAGACGTAATTTAATTCCATCTGGGAAATATGCGATTTGGTGCCGAAAACATCACCGAATTGCCGTGACTATGACCCAATACTACCCCATACCACCC